>NC_060173.1:60048679-60271179 GCF_021184085.1 Oncorhynchus gorbuscha
CTGTAGTTATATTTTGTAGTTTATTTGAAAATACAGTACAAACTGGAGGTAGTCGAATATAGTTTATATAATTTGAACAAAAAGGCAACTATTTTCTTTGATAATACAGGTCTCAGAAAAACAAATAGTATTTGGAATAGCTCTCAGAAAAACAAATCATATTTTAAGGTACTTGAATATGCAGTGCATTCGGAAAGTATTCAGACCCCTTGACTTATTCCATATTTTGTTAGGTTACATCCTTATTCTAAAATTGATTAGTTGTTTTGTTTCCTTCAATCTACACATAATACCCCACAATGACAAAGGAAAAACAGGTTTGTAAACATTTTTGCTAATTTATTAAAGATAGAAATATCACATATACATAAGTATTCAGACCCGTTAGCCAGTACTTTGTTGAAGCACCTTTGGCAGCAATTATAGCCTCATGTATGATTCTACAAGCTTGACACACCTGTATTTGGGGAGTTTCTCCAATTCTTCTTCTCTGCAGATCCTCTCAAGCTCTGTCAGGTTGGATGGGAAGCGTTGCTACATGGCTATTTTCAGGTCTCTCCAGGGATGTTTGATCGGGTTCAAGTCTGGGCTCTGGCTGGGCCACTCAAGGACATTCAGAGACTTGTCTCGAAGCCACTCATGCATTGTCTTGGCTGTGTGCTTAGTGTCGTGGTCCTGTTGGAAGGTGAAGCTTTGCCACAGACTGAGGTCCTCAGCCTCTCTGGAGCAAGTTTTCATCAAGGATCTCTCTGTACTTTGCTCCGTTCATCTTTCCCTCGATCCTGACTAGTTTCCCAGTCCCTGCCGCTGAAAAACACCCCCACAGTATGATGCTGCCACCAACTTGCTTCGCCGTAGGGATGGTGCCAGGTTTCCTCCTCTTGGCATTCAGGACAAAGAGTTCAATATTGGTTTAATCAGAACAGAGAAGCCTAACCCTGACCCAAACCCTTTCTCATGGTCTGAGAGTCTTTAGGTGCCTTTTGGAAAACTCCAAGCGGGCTGTCATGTGCCTTTTACTGAGGAGTGGCTTCCGTCTGGCTACTCTACCATAAAGGCCTGATTGGTGGAGAGCTACAGAGATGGTTATCCTTCTGGAAGGTTCTCTAATCTCCACAGAGGAACTCAGGAGCTCTGCCAGAGTGACCATCGGGTTCTTGGTCACCTCCCTGTCAAAGACCCATCTCCCCTGATTGCTCAGTTTGGCCGGGCGGTCAGCTCTAGGAAGAGTCTTGGTGGTTCCAAACTTATTCCGTTTGAGAATGATGGAGGCCACTATGTTTTTGGGGACCTTCAATGCTGCAGTCATTTTGGTACCCTTCCCAGATCTGTGCCTTGACACAATCCTGTCTCGGAGCTCTAAGGACAATTCCTTCTGTCTCATGGCTTGGTTTTTGCTCTGACATGCACTGTCAACTGTGGGACCTTATATAGACAGGTGTGTGCCTTTCCAAATCATGTCCAATCAATTGAATTTACCTCAGGTGACCTCCAATCATGTTGTAGAAACACCTCAACGATGGTCAATGAAAACAAGATGCAGCTGAGCTCAATTCCGAGTCTCATAGCAAAGGATCTGAAAACGTATGTAAATAAGTTATAATAATAATAATAATAATAATAATATATGCCATTTAGCAGACGCTTTTATCCAAAGCGACTTACAGTCATGTGTGCATACATTCTACGTATGGGTGGTCCCGGGGATCGAACCCACTACCCTGGCGTTACAAGCGCCATGCTCTACCAACTGAGCTACAGAAGGACCAAGTTATTTCAGTTTTTTTATTTTAAATAAATTAGCAAACATTTTTTTAAACCTGTTTTTGCTTTGTCATTATGGGGTATTTTGTGTATAGTAACAGTGGAACCAAACCATTTTTTTGAGGGGTTCTGTTCAGAACTAAACGATTGGAAAATAATTTAGGTTCTAACCCCTCCATAAGATTGTGGAAATTGCTTTATAATTGCATAATAATGGAGTTATAACATGTGGAATAAGGAGCAGTTACTATTCCTGTAGAGTACTGTATTGCTCATTGCTATGCAATTACCAAAGTGTTAGGTAACATGTTAATAAAATGTTTCTCAAGGTTATTACAGTTTAATTACACAGGCGCCAGAACCGTTTGTTAAGTGTTACTGAGAACGCTAACAGTAACAAAATATGCCTATTAAGTGTCAAAAGGAAACTAAAAATCCCAATACTAGGGCGTCAGGTAGCCTAGTGGTTAGAGGGTTGGACTAGTAACTGAAAGGTTGCAAGATCAAATGCCCGAGCTGACAAGGTAAAAATCTGTCGTTCTGCCCCTGAACAGGGCAGTTAACCCACTGTTCCTAGGCTGTCATTGAAAATAAGAATTTGTCCTTAATTGATCTGCCTAGAAAAATAAAGGTAAATCCATTTTTTGAAAATACTGCCTTCTTGAATCAATTACAGCCAAGGTAGGTTGAAAATCATGTTAATTTGTAGTCTGAGTTAACAATCCCTTTAAAGACTGTCTAGTGTGTGTTTGAAACAAGAACATTTACCCTCAGATGGAGAAAGTTCAAGTTGTTTTTGCTAAGCCTCCAACTTGCTGTTTACAAATGGCTTTGAATTACTCTGCAGTATCTCCAGGTATCATAAAATGTTTTGCAGCTTTTTACCTTTTCAGTGGCATAGTAGTTGAGCGTCACAACTTCCTTATACTTATCTGTACAAAATATAATTGGTTAGGGCCTACCCTTACCGAGTGGCGCAGCGGTCTAATACACTGCAATGCAGTGCTTGAGGCATCACTACAGACCCGGGTTTGATCTAAGGCCGTGTCACAACCGGCCGTGACAGGGAATCTCATAGGGCAGATCACAATTGTCCCAGCGTCGTCTCGGTTACGAGAGTTTGGCCGGGGGTGTTTAATTTGTGTCATCGCACTCTAGCGACTCCTTGTGTATGCTGAGCACTTGTTGGCTGCTTTTCCTTCACTCTGGTCCAACTGATCCCAAACCATCTCAATTGGGTTGAGGTCGGGTGATTGTGGAGGCCAGGTCATCTTATGCAGCACTCTCCTTCTTGGTCAATAGCCCTTACACAGCATGGAGGTGTGTTGGGTCATTGTCCTGTTGAAAATCAAATGATAATCCCACTAAGTGCAAACCAGATGGGATGGCGTATCACTGCAGAATTCTGTGGTAGCCATGCACGTTAAGTATGCCTTGAATGTATAAAAGATCACTGACTGTCACCAGCAAAGCACGCCCACACCATCAAAACACCTCCTCCATGCTTTATGTTGGGAACCACACATGCAGAGATCTGCTTCTCACAAAGACACAGCGGTTGGTGGAACCAAAAATCAGACCAAAGGACATATTTCCACCGGTCTAATGTCCATTGCTCAGGTTTCTTGGCCCAAGCAAACCTCTTCTTATTATTGGTGCACTTTAGTAGTGGTTTCTTTGCAACATTTTGACCATGAAGGCCTGATTCACACAGTCTCCTCTGAACAGTTGATGTGTCTATTACTTGAACTCTGTGAAGCATTTATTTGGGCTGCAATTTCTGAGGCTGGTAACTCTACTGAACTTATCCTCTGCAGCAGAGGTAATTCTGGGTTTTCCTTTCCTGTGGTGGTCCTCATGAGAGCCAGTTTCATCATAACGTTTGATGGTTTTTGCAACTGCACTTGAAGAAATGTTGGCACATAGGCATTGACTGTCCATGTCTTAAAGTAATGATGGACTGTCATTTTCTCTTTGCTTATTTGTGCTGTTCTTGCCATAATATGGACTTGGTCTTTTAACAATCTATCTTCTTTATACCATCCCTACCTTATCACAACACAACTGATTGGCTACAACACATTACGAAGGAAAGAAAATCCACAAACGAACTTTTAACAAGACACATCGATGGCTCTGAACGAACTTTATTTGACTCTTTGCAAACTGGAATCCATATATCCAGAGGCTGCATTCATTGTAGCTGGGGATTTTAACAAGGCTAATCTGAAAACAAGACCCCCTAAATTTTATCAGCATATCGATTGCGCAACCAGGGCGGGAAAAACCTTGGATCATTGCTATTCCAACTTCCGCGACGCATATAAGGCCCTGCCCCGCCCTCCTTTCTGAAAAGCTGACCACGACTCCATTTTGTTGATCCCTGCCTACAGACAAAAACTAAAACAAGAAGCTCCCGCGCTGAGGTCTGTTCAACGCTGGTCCGACCAATCTGATTCCACACTCCAAGACTGCTTCCATCACGTGGACTGGGATATGTTCCGTATTGCGTCAGACGACAACATTGACGAATACGCTGATTCGGTGTGCGAGTTCATTAGAACGTGCGTTGAAGATGTCGTTCCCATAACAACGATTAAAACATTCCCAAACCAGAAACCGTGGATTGATGGCAGCATTCGCGTGAAACTGAAAGCGCAAACCACTGCTTTTAATCAGGGCAAGGTGACTGGAAACGTGACCGAATACAAACAGTGTAATTATTCCCTCCGCAAGGCAATCAAACAAGCTAAGCGTCAGTGGAGACAAAGTAGAATCTCAATTCAACGGCTCCGACACAAGAGGTATGTGGCAGGGTCTACAGTCAATCACAGATTACAAAAAGAGAACCAGCACCGTCACGGACCAGGATGTCTTGCTCCCAGGCAGACTAAATAACTTTTTTGCCCGCTTTGAGGACAATACAGTGCCACTGACACTGCCCGCAACTAAAACATGCGGACTCTCCTTCACTGCAGCCGACGTGAGGAAAATATTTAAACGTGTCAACCCTCGCAAGGCTGCAGGCCCAGACGGCATCCCCAGCCGCACCCTCAGAGCATGCACAGACCAGCTGGCTGGTGTGTTTACGGACATATTCAATCAATCCCTATCCCTGTTGTTCCCACATGCTTCAAGAGGGCCACCATTGTTCCTGTTCCCAAGAAAGCTAAGGTAACTGAGCTAAACGACTACCACCCCGTAGCACTCACTTCAGTCATCATGAAGTGCTTTGAGAGACTAGTCAAGGACCATATCACCTCCACCCTAGACCCACTCCAATTTGCTTACCGCCCAAATAGGTCCACAGACGATGCAATCTCAACCACACTGAACACTGCCCTAACCCATCTGGACATTTACATACAAGAGGAATACCTATGTGAGAATGCTGTTCATCGACTACAGCTCGGCATTTAACACCATAGTGCCCTCCAAGCTCGTCATCAAGCTCGAGACCCTGGGTCTCGATCCCGCCCTGTGCAACTGGGTACTGGACTTCCTAACGGGCCGCCCCCAGGTGGTGAGGGTAGGCAACAACATCTCCACCCCGCTGATCCTCAACACTGGGGCCCCACAAGGGTGCTTTCTGAGCCCTCTCCTGTACTCACTGTTCACCCACGACTGCGTGGCCACGCACGCCTCCAACTCAATCATCAAGTTTGCGGACGACACAACAGTGGTAGGCTTGATTACCAACAACGATGAGACGGCCTACAGGGAGGAGGTGAGGGCCCTCTGAGTGTGGTGTCAGGAAAATAACCTCACACTCAACGTCAACAAAACTAAGGAGATGATTGTGGACTTCAGGAAACAGCAGAGGGAACACCCCCCTATCCACATCGATGGAACAGTAGTGGAGAGGGTAGTAAGTTTTAAGTTCCTCGGCGTACACATCACAGACAAACTGAATTGGTCCACCCACACAGACAGCATCGTGAAGAAGGCGCAGCAGCGCCTCTTCAACCTCAGGAGGCTGAAGAATTTCGGCTTATCACCAAAAGCACTCACAAACTTCTACAGATGCACAATCAAGAGCATCCTGTCGGGCTGTATCACCGCCTAGTACGGCAACTGCTCCGCCCACAACCGTAAGGCTCTCCAGAGGGTAGTGAGGTCTGCACAACGCATCACCGGGGGCAAACTACCTGCCCTCCAGGACACCTACACCACCCGATGTCACAGGAAGGCCATAAAGATCATCAAGGATAGCAACCACCCGAGCCACTGCCTGTTCACCCCGCTATCATCCAGAAGGCGAGGTCAGTACAGGTGCATCAAAGCTGGGACCGAGAGACTGAAAAACAGCTTCTATCTCAAGGCCATCAGACTGTTAAACAGCCACCACTAACAGTGAGTGGCTGCTGCCAACACACTGACTCAACTCCAGCCACTTTAATAATGGGAATTGATGGGAAATGATGTAAAATATCACTTGCCACTTTAAACAATGCTACCTAATACAATGTTCCCTACATTATTCATCTCATATGTATATGTATATACTGTATATATCATCTACTGCATCCTCATGTAATATATGTATCACTAGCCACTTTAACTATGCCACTTTGTTTACATACTTATCTCATATGTATATACTGCACTCAATACCATCTACTGTATCTTGCCTATGCCGCTCTGTACCATCACTCATTCATATATCTTTATGTACATATTCTTTATCCCCTTACACTTGTGTCTATAAGGTAGTAGTTTTGGAATTGTTAGCTAGATTACTTGTTGGTTATTACTGCATTGTCGGAACTAGAAGCACAAGCATTTCGCTACACTCGCACTAACATCTGCTAACTATGTGTATGTGACAAATACAATTTGATTTGATTGAAATGCATTCCAGGTGACTACCTCATGAAGCTGGTTGAGAGAATGCCAAGAGTGCAAAAAAAGCTCTGAAGAAGGCCGTGAGGCCGATACGTAAAAGCTTATTAAAGAGTAGTGATACTATCAAGAGCAGTGTGCGGGTTTCTTCTTTTTTCTAATTGTAATCAACTGTTACCATGCATTAGCAAAAAAGATAGCTCAGATGTGCGAGTGCCTTTTGAATTAAAATATTTTTTGATTTGTTTAATACTTTTTTGTTACTACATGATTCCATGTTTTATTTCATAGTTTTGATGTATTCACTAAAAACCCTTGAATGAGTAGGTGTGTCCAAACTTTTGACTGGTACTGTATATATATAAATGGTTAGACTTTATGGAAATGGATATTCAGGAGAATGGACATTTACAAAATGTTCAGATAATGTATTGTGTATATCAATTATGACTGTCCTATTGATTGGAATGGTTTATTAGATTGGGTGTGCTCTATTCATTATATTTCTATCTTAACATGCAGTTCCAGATACAGTACAGATTTTTTTTTTAAGTAGTTACTTTATGAGATTTTTATTCATTGTTTTAAAAAGTAGTATTTTTGGGGGATCTCTATTCAAATAGTTGTGGTCACCTCAAAAGTAACTATTTATTTTTCTTGAAAAATAGTTTTCCACAAAGAATAGTTAAAACTATAGTTTTTCTAGGTCTGCCATGTAGAAATACAAAGAATCATGAAACTTTCACAGTAAATGGAGATGAATAACTACTTAAAATGTCATGTAAAAATCATCAAAAAAGTGGATTCAAGGTTTATCCAGGAATAGGAAGTTACAATGGTGTATATCTACTAATTTCATTCTTCTCTTTGTCAGAGGGGAGCCTATCCCTAGAGTAGAATACACAGAGGAGGAGATCGGTACATGGTGAGTGGCACTAGCATGATAGTCTCTGGTAAAATCAGTGATAAGTTTTCAAACCTTAATCAGTGATAGGCGTGTGGATATTAAACATTTAGGTACATACAAGTGTCTTATATTGGTTGAAAGCTTAAATGCTTGTTAATCTAACTGCACTGTCCGATTTACAGTAGCCATTACAGCGAAAGCATGCCATGAGGTTGTTTGAGGACCGGTTTCATAATTCACAAATAGCGATTAAATATTCACTTACTTTTTGAAAATCTACCTCTGATTTGTCATCCAAAGGGTCTCAGCTATAACATGTAGTGTCGTTTTGTTAGATAAAATCCTTCTTTATATCCCAAAAAGTCAGTTTAGTTGGCGCCATTGATTTGAATAATCCAGTCGTTCAACATGCAGAGAAAGGAATCTGAAAATCTACCGCTAAACTTTGTTTAATCAAGTCAAATACGTTTCTATTTACTCCTCAGATACTCTCAAATGTAATCAAGCTATAATATTTCTTACGGAAAGAAGTATGTTCATCGTGCGCCCAAACACAAACAAGACTGTGTCCCCGTACTAAAACTGATATTTCTTTTTTGTTTTGGAAGTTACAAGCCTGAAACCTTGAACATAGACTGCTGACACCCTATGTATATGTAAGCCATAGGAATTGCATCCTGAGAGCTAGAATTCAGTATGCCCCTATACTTTCCATTGTAAGAGCATGGGCTCTCAAAAAAACATTCTGGTTGGTTTTTCTTTGGATTTTCTCCTACCATATCTATGGTGTTATAGTCTCCTACATTATTTTAACATTTCTATAAACTTTAAAGCGTTTTCTTTCCAATGGTACCAATTATATGCCTATCCTGGCTTCAGGGCCTGAGCAACTACAATGACTCTTCACATCTCAATACTTATCGTGCAAGGGTTGTTTATTGTATGCTTTCTGTTATGCTTCAGTCCTCTGTTTACATGTCCATTTGCACAAAGACGTGTTTATTTCATACTATTTGTGATTTTGACTCAGTGGTAAAGGTTATTTAATGGTTATTTTCCTGATTTGCCACGGATGGAGGGTGCTATCAAGCCATCTAGAGTAAAAGCTTTTGATCGTTTATGTGCAAATGTCACAGATTAAAGTCAATTGCCCAGATATCATGTCAGTCTAAAATGTCAGTTCATTGTTTGACTCACTCCACCAAACGGAAACATTGTGTTTGAACAATATAAAAACCTTGTCAAAAAAACCTTCAGGTCCCTCGACCGAACTTCTCCGAAGTGACTGTCAACCATCTGGTACACGACTTGTTCTGCATCCCAAATGACAACCTATTCCCATATCATGCACTACTTTTGACCAGAGTCCTATGGGCCCAGTTCAAAATCAGTGCACTATATAGGGAAAGGGGTGCCATTTGGAACGTAGACTTGCTCATGGATAACCCGATTATAAGAGAGTAAACAGTTTTGTTTTGGAGAGATTTATAGTTGACCTAGAGGACAATATGCTGCCATAACTCAATCAAAGAGAGGCCACACATTCAGCTCACCATTCTGGAAATGGGTTATACAGAAGTCTTCTATTTTTTAATGTATATATTTGGACTTCTATAATTAATTTCTGTCTTGAAAATGCAGAGAAATCAATCCTTTTCCCATGACGACACACAGTTGTGTTTTAAGATTTCTACATTTTCATCTGCAATTTTATCTACAAAATTATATTTGTTTCCATCATGTGTGTTCACCTTCTGGTGTGTGTGTGTATCCATGTGTGTGTGCGTACGTGCATGCATGTCTTTGTGTTCTCCCACGTGTGTGTGTGTGTGTGTTGGATAGGAGAGAGGTGTACTCCACCCTCAGGGACCTGTACACCACCCATGCCTGCAGTGAGCACCTGGACGCCTTCCGTCTGCTGGAGAGACATTGTGGATACAGCCCTGAAAACATCCCCCAGTTGGAGGACGTGTCACGCTTCCTCAGAGGTACTCATACATGCCGCCTATTGCAGCCATTGTCATTGAGCTTCTCACAAGACACATGCGTCTCTCTGCAATTTCATTGGCAACTCCAGAAATAATTTGAATGAATGTGCTGTGAAAAATGTTTTCCTCAGTCAGCTGAATGCGCCGCTTAGTTCACAGAACCATGGTTACGTTAGTAACCTTTGCTATTAGCGGCTGGGACAAACGGAACAGTAACAGTGGTTTCTAGTGCTTTTAGCGCATCTTGAATACAAAATATTCCTACAAATTTGGCTCTAGTTTTTGACCCCATTCCTGAAAGCTAAGATTCACTCACTCACTCACTCACTCACTCTCACACACAGAGCGAACAGGGTTCCAGCTGCGTCCCGTGGCAGGTCTCCTCTCCGCCAGAGACTTTTTAGCCAGTCTGGCCTTCCGTGTGTTCCAGTGTACCCAGTATATACGCCACGCCTCTTCTCCCATGCACTCCCCTGAACCGTGAGTACTACTGTTTCACCATGACCTTATTCAGTGTAGAAAGTTGCAGATAGAGATGTCATGAATAGAGCTGATGTGATTCCTAATTCTACATGCTATATTTCTATCTTAACATTGCACAACATCCTAGTTCTCCATACCCCGGTTAAAAGATGGCTGATCTACATTTTTCTACATTGTTTTGGATACCTTTGGTAGGTAGTTTGCTGTCAGGCTTCGACTGTGGTACAGCAAAGCCAAATCAACCTGTGCTCATGGTTCTCACAGGGGAAGTGAAATGATAGGCTATAATGACTTTGCTCAAGATCATGTATGCCGCAAATGACATGCAACTAACTATAATGTAACAAATTCGACATCAGCCAGTTAAAAACATTGACGTACTGTAGTTGGATGTGATCGAGCAGTTTTTCATGAAAGCGTTCCTAACAGAAGTTCTGCTAATCAAAATTATGAAATCGCGTGTGTTTAAATGACTGGTTAAATAGCTCACAATGTAGTGAGCCAAGCTGCTGATCATATTCACAGTTTGCAGCAAGGGTTTGAATCCCAGATTAAATTATTCATTTTTTAATGTACAATTACATTTGTGTTATTGTGTTGCAAAGGGAAGTGCAGCACCTTGATAATGAATAATACATTTAATGATGCATCTTTCTTCAGCCCTGTAGACACACGGTTAATAATCCTGTTTATTACATATATTGCACAGACGTGTATATTTAACTGTACAACGTTGTACATACATTATTAAATTTGATCTACAAACATCACAAATGCATTATTTGACTCAAGGACCAGCAGGAGATAGTTTTTCTAATTTGAGTCGCGTAGGGGACTTGAACGCATACAAAACGTTTTAGAGCATACCCCCTTGCAATTCTCCTTTGACCTCTCATCAACGAGCTGTTTTTGCCCAAAGGACTGCCACTGACTGGATGTTTTCTGTTTGTCGCACCATTGTCAGTAATCCCTAGACACTGTCGTGCGTGAAAAGCCCAAGTGGGCTGAGATACTGAGATGTGAGTGTGCCTGAGTGTGCCTGGCACCGATGATCATACCCAACTAAATGTTGCTTAGGTCACTCATTTTGCCCTTTCTAACGTTCAATCAAACAGTCTCTGAATACCTTGATGCTTGTCTTCCTGCTTTATATAGCAAGCCACGGCCACGTGACTCGCTGTAAGAGCAAACCACTTAAGTGAATGGGGTGCTTTACTTAATAAACTGTGTATCCAAATATAAGCCTTCAACAACCATAAGACTCAATAATAATGTCATTATTTCATCAAAATAGTTGAGCCTGATTTTTTGCAGTACTGCCCTACTAAGCAAAAATGCAGTAACTGCTCATAGCGTGGAATTGAAAAAAAATGTTTTTATTTCCCTTGGTTTCATAGTAACCTTATGCAGTTACTGCTAACATGACCCCCGTTTTCTCCAAAACACAATACAATAGAGGCAGCATACTTGTCCAAATGATTAAGCATGTATTTAATGTAGCAAAAAGTTAGAGTATAATCTGTAAACCCATGTTATCCTTATGGAGAAACTCCGATGTGTCAAACTACATGAACCTGTGAGCGCAGAGAGAATAACTCTGTGGCTTATCAAACCCAACCTCCCCTGGAAGACCCCATCGAAATCGGTGTGTCTCTGTGTGACGAAGAGGCCACAATATGTCACAAGCATGTTGAAATCACTAATTGTCAGGCTTCATTCTGGGCCTACTTTTTGCACAGTCGTTGCGGTCAGACCAAGCGAGCTACGGTCAAGTGGGGCACCTCGTTGAACTCGGCATATCCCAGAGACTATGGTGATGCCATTTTCCAACCCTTTCAGTGTTGATTTCAGCCTGTCCATTTGGTGATGGTTCATCACTGTTTAAACTTATTGGAAATGGACAATAATTCAGCCATCAAGTCAGCCATCCATCAGACAATAAGATATCATACTGACACCAAACTCATACATACTGACACAAACCCACTTTTTCCAACTCGTTTAGAAGCCAACTATCACATATTTCAGAGCCGGCCCAAAATTCACAGCGCCTAAAAGACCGTAAAACACATAGTTACGTTCTAGCTGCGGTTCCAGTTCTGACTGTTTGTGTAGGCCTAGCTGCGGCTACCCCGAATCCCGAGTTTTGGCTCGATAGGTCTTTCGGAGCCCGAGCAGCGACCTTCATTAGTGCTGAAAATGCATTTTTTCAGCCGTTGCTAAGGGGTCCCTGAAAGCGCTATCGGACAGAAAGACTTTTCTAAAGGTTGTCATTTTCGCTACGCTAAAAATTAATTGAAGATATTGCAAATGGACTAGGCTGTTTCTCGGCCTGAGAACCTTCTAGAGCCACATAACTCACCATGCACTACCGACTTAAGCTCTAGAACAGGTTTATAAAGTTTCAGAGCTCTGGGTCTGACTGTCTGACTAAGGATTTTCATAAGGCAAATGGACGGTCCCTGAGATACAGTATCTCAGAAACCGAGTGCCCTGGAAACTTTATATTTTTACTTCCCTGAGACCAGGCCTTACATTTACATTTACATTTAAGTCATTTAGCAGACGCTCTTATCCAGAGCGACTTACTTGGGGGCGCGACCTGAGGTCGTCTGCCTTTTTTAATAGCACCCATGGACGTCTAGTAAGGGACCGTCCATTTGCCCTATGAAAATCCTTATCAATCGTTAGGGAGCTGCCACATGCGTCCCTTATGTAGGGTTAGAGATAGGTAGGGCAGAAAACTAATCTGACTTTCAAGTTTGTCTATGACAATACCATTTTGTTAAAAAAACACCAAAAAAACATTTATAATGCAAATTCACTAATAATGACTAACTTCTTGTAGGCATTATAGAAAATTAACCCCGGTCTCATCAACAATCTCTCAAGCACAAGCCCACGTGCTAGTGAGCAGTCAGCTAATCTTTATATTTAAAGTTTATCCTACTTGGATCTATTTGCTAGCTAACGAGGCACAACAGTTGAATTGATATGAACACACCCTTCTGTCTGTCTCCTACTGTTTGAACAGCATGATAGCCTGTCCACTTTGTTCATGTTGAAATCGAGTGGCCTACCTTATTTCTCAGAATGAGAATGTGTTGCAAATTCCTTATATAATTGTGTTTATGCTTATTGCACATTTATAAAACACAGACTAGACAGCTAGTATAACAGTCTGTGGATAAAATCCTGCTAGTGGTATGTAGTACTCAGCATACAGAATCAATGTTCATCGATACTACCGTTTTAGTAGTGTCTGCTCTGCGTGCAATTTGAGGACTTGAGACATTTAAAGGGGATTGTTAGAAAACAATTCTACAAAGTTTGACATGACTTATTATGCATCTCTTGCAGGGTATTTTGAAAGATTTCAAATAGTATTTAAACTCAGGTCTGCAGTCCAAACAGCTCTCTGTCCTGTATCATTTATTTCTCTTAATTTCTCTCTTTCCATACCTCTCTCTTCCTTATCTGCACCTTCTTAGATCGAGACAGCATCATGCACTTTCTGTACGATAATTGTACGAAATATGTACTGGGCATCTTATTCTCACTTTCTGTCTCCATCTCCTGTGTGACTGTGAGCACTTAATCATCTCATTATTTTTGTGATGTTGCGATAGGGACTGTGTGCACGAACTCCTGGGCCACGTCCCCATTCTGGCTGACCGGGTGTTCGCCCAGTTTTCTCAGGTGACAAATTCTGCGGCTTTATTGGTTTTATTGATTCTGATGTATTGATTGTGACGATGGACATTTTTTAACCCAATAACATTTATTAAAGGAGCAGCTCTAAAATGAGAGTTGGGCCTCTGGCCTGCACCTTGACTTGAGCTGTCTACCCATCACCCTTTTGTCTGCATTGTATACCATGAACCAAAGATGATACTCTGTCATGCTTAACTAACAGAGATCACGTGTCTTGTAGAACATCGGTCTTGCTTCACTGGGGGCTTCAGAAGAAGATATTGAGAAACTGTCAACGGTAAGTTTTGTTGTTGCAACATGGCTTGGATTATTCCTGATCCCGTATTTGCTTCCTGATCCCTTATTTGCTTCCTACCACACATGCTAAACATATGAAGTGTAAAGCTGTGGAAACATGACTAATTTAGAAAGCATGTGTGTGTGTGTGTGTGTGTGTGTGTGTGTGTGTGTGTGTGTGTGTGTGTGTGTGTGTGTGTGTGTGTGTGTGTGTGTGTGTGTGTGTGTGTGTGTGTGTGTGTGTGTGTGTGTGTGTGTGTGTGTGTGTCTCAGCTCTACTGGTTCACGGTGGAGTTTGGTCTGTGTAAACAGGGTGGCATTGTGAAAGCCTACGGGGCAGGACTCCTCTCCTCATATGGAGAGCTAGTGGTGAGTACATGGTTTTAGACATGGAGTATTCTCTTCCTCTCTCCAATCTAAAATCATACCATATCTTAAAACCTCTACGGGATCGGTGACACCCCCCCCCCCCCACACGGGACAGTTGAGCTAATGTGCGCTAATGTGATTAGAATGACGTTGTAAGGAACAAGAACATTTCCCAGGACATAGACATATCTGATATGGGCAGAAAGCTTACATTCTTGTTAATCTAACTGCACTGTCCAATTTGCAGTAGCTATTACAGTGAAATAATACCATGCTATTGTTTGAGGAGAGTGCACAGTTATGAACTTGAAAATGTATCAATAAATTAATTAGGCACATTTGGGCAGACTTGATACAACATTTGGAACAGAAATGCAATGGTTCATTGGATCAGTCTAAAACTTTGCACATACATTGCTGCCATCTAGTGGCCTAAATCTAAATTGCAGCTGGGCTAGAATAATACATGATGGCCTTTCTCATGCATTTCAAAGATGATGAAAAAAACTGCACATCTTTTACCAGATCTAATGTGTTATATTCTCATACATTAATTTCACATTTCCACAAACTTCAAAGTGTTTCCTTTCAAATGGTATCAATAATATGCATATCCTTGCTTCAGGTCCTGAGCTACATACAGGCAGTTAGATTTGGGTATGTCATTTTAGGCAACAACAAAAATATCCTTAAGAGGTTCATTTAGATATAAGCCACCATAATATAGACAACATAATGGAACAGAGTAAACCTCCCCTAACCTAATTTTCAATTAAATGTTGAATTACAGTAATATCCAGACGTCCAGACATTAACCACCCCCCCCCCCTCTCTCCCTCTCTATCTCTCACTCTCCCCCTGTCTTGCCCAGCATGCTCTGTCAGATGAGCCAGAGAGGAGGGAGTTTGACCCAGAGGCTGCAGCCATTCAGCCCTACCAAGACCAGAACTACCAGTCTGTATACTTTGTCTCTGAGAGCTTCACAGATGCCAAAGAGAAACTCAGGTAACGGACCAGACACACATAGGCCGTGTCAGAATACTCATACTTGTAGGCTAAATAGTAGGCTTTTTTGGTATGCAAAAATATACATTTAGAAAACGTAGTATGCCAGGAAGTCATACTCATTTTGGCTTTACATGAAGTAGAATTCACTGCACACTATTGAGGAATCATCCTTTCAAAGCTGAATGAAAAATTAACAAGCGCGATTGAGCATTAGATGATGCCTTCTCAGTATGGATGAGTGGAATGTTGATATTTGTTGTTTGCTGAATACATTTTTATTCAACAGTACATACAAATTAGTATGTTTTACACCAGTGGATTCAACAGTATGGCTGGAAATAAATGAATGGAATGGAGTCAAACATGTAGTTTCCATATGTTTGATTTGTTTGATACCTTCTATTAATTCCATTCCAGCCATTACAATGACCAGTCCCACCAGGAGGCATGCAGTTTTAGTAAGAGAGGCAAGACAGATTTCAGACACGGCCATTGACACAGAATGAGCGGACAGGCTCACACTAGTTTTATTATTTTACCAACTTACATCAGTTTTTGTTGTAAACCTGATCTACCTGCTAGCTTCTAGAAGGCCAGCATCCCGGAGTCGTCTCTTCACTGTTGACGTTGAGACTGGTGTTTTGCGGGTACTATTTCATGAAGCTGCCAGTTGAGGACTTGTGAGGTGTCTGTTTCTCAAACTAGACACTCTAATGTACTTGTTCTCTTGCTCAGTTGTGCACCAGGGCTTCCCACTCCTCTTTCTATTCTGGTTAGAGCCAGTTTGTGCTGTTCTGTGAAGGGAGTAGTACACAGTGTTGTACTAAATCTTCAGTTTCTTGGCAATTTCTCGCATGGAATAGCCTTCACTTCTCAGAACAAGAATAGACTGAGTTTCAGAAGAAACTGCTTTGTTCCATTTTGTGCCTGTAATTGAACCTACAAATGCTGATGCTCCAGATACTCAATTAGTCTTTAATCAGCAGAACAGTTTTCAGCTGTGCTAACATAATTGCAAAAAGGTTTTCTAATGATCAATTAGCCTTTTAAAATTCTAAACTTGGATTAGCTAACACAACGTGTCATTGGAACACGGGTGTGATGGTTGCGGATAATGGGCCTCTGTACGCCTATGTAGATATTCCATTAAAAATCTGCCTTTTCCAGCTACAATAGTCATTTACAACATTAACAATGTCTACACAGTATTTAGATCAATTTTATGTTATTTTAATGGACAACATTTTTTGCTTTTCTTTCAAACACAAAGACTTTTGTAAGTGACCCCAAACTTTTGAACAGTAGTGTATCTTTTTTGCTTCTCTTATTTGCCATGTATGTGTGTGTTATTCAGTGGGTTTCTATGGTCTAATAGCAGTAAGGCAAAAGGTAATATTATTATTTTTTTTTAAATGTATACCTACAGGTGTCCTAAAATTTCAAATCAGCTAAATGGTCCATGTTATTACCAACTTAAAACAATTCTATATGTTTGGTTAGTCGATATCGCTTTCTAGAAGCTTAGACTGTAGATGGTTAATATGTAGTTGCAGTGCAATGCAAATCAGTTTTCTGTGATTCAATGCATATTGAATGCATGTTTCTTGTAGTTGGCCTCTACTGAAGAAAAGGTGAACCCTTTATACCCATATTGTCTGATACAATAAGAATGATGAGAATTTGTCATTGAACTTTAGGCAGGCAGGCAGGCAGGCAGGCAGGCAGGCAGGCAGGCAGGCAGGCAGGCAGGCAGGCAGGCAGGCAGGCAGGCAGGCAGGCAGGCAGGCAGGCAGGCAGGCAGGCAGGCAGGCAGGCAGGCAGGCAGGCAGGCAGGCAGGCAGGCAGGCAGGCAGGCAGGCAGGCAGGCAGGCAGGCAGGCAGGCAGGCAGGCAGGCAGGCAGGCAGGCAGGCAGGCAGGCAGGCAGGCAGGCAGGCAGGCAGGCAGGCAGGCAGGCAGGCAGGCAGGCAGGCAGGCAGGCAGGCAGGCAGGCAGGCAGGCAGGCAGGCAGGCAGGCAGGCAGGCAGGCAGGCAGGCAGGCAGGCAGGCAGGCAGGCAGGCAGGCAGGCAGGCAGGCAGGCAGGCAGGCAGGCAGGCAGGCATTGGCAGGCATCAAATCAAATCAAATCAAATTTTATTTGCATGGTTAGCAGATGTTAATGCAGGCGAAATGCTTGGCTTCTAGGACAATGCAGTGATAACCAACAAGTAATCTAACTAACAATTCCAAAACTACAGCAGTGCAGGATAAGAACATGTACATAAGGCAGAATGAGTGATGGCAGAGCAGGCAGTAGATGGCAGTACAGCAGAGATGAGTGTGGACAAAGTAAACAAAGTGGCATAGTTAAAGGCTAGTGATACAGGCAGGCAGGCAGGCAGGCAGTATATACAGGAGATGAATAATGCAGGTAAGGCATTATATAAGGCAGGCAGGCTAGGCATTTTGACCATTATTAAAATCAGTTGGGTCAGTGTCAATGACATTGGCAGCAGCCACTCAATGTTTTCTATTTACATTGTATATTTGCCTTGTGTTTTTCCTGACAGATCGTATGTGGCTGGAATTAAGAGGCCGTTCTCTGTGCGGTTTGACCCCTACACCTACAGCATAGAGGTCCTGGACAATCCCCTGAAGATCCGAGGAGGCCTGGAGTCTGTCAAGGACGAGCTGAAGATGCTCACAGATGCCCTCAACGTGCTCGCATGATGCACAACAACACTGCTACTGCTGCTGGTCCCACTCTGTGCCATTTTGATGTGTGACATAACCATTGTTCTCTTGTGCTTTATGTGGCTGGCTAAGTGGCGACCTTGAAACCTCTCACTGGACCTGTTTGGTTTATTTGATCTGGTGATGTCTCTTTCCTCCATTGGTGGAGACTGCATTCATCTCAAATGTTGTACACACTCCCCTCCATATTTATTTGGACAGTGAAGCTAAAAGTTTTAATTTGTCTCTATACTTGAGCATTTTGGATTTGAGATCAAATGTTTTATGAGGCAACAGCACAGAATGTCACCGTTTATTTGAGGGTATATTCATACATATTTGTTTTACCGTTTAGAAATGAAAGTACTATATGTATCTAGTCGGCCCATTTGAAGGTGTCATAAGTATGTGGACAAATTCACTTATAGTGTATTAAAAGGAGTCAAACATTTAGTATTTGGTCCCATTTTCCTAGCATGTGACTCCACAAACTTGTTGGATGCATTTGCAGTTTGTTTTGGTTGTGCTTCGGGTTACGTTGTGCCCAATAGGAACTGAATGGTGAAGAATATATTGTGTCATTTTGGAGTCAGTTTTATTTTAATTAAGAATAAAATATTTTTCTGAACACTTCTAAAGGAATGTAGAAGCTACCATGATTGCGGATAATCATGAATGAATACTGAATAATGATGAGGGAGAACGTTACAGAGGCATAAATATCATACCCCGCCACCAAAAAACTCCCGTTATTGGTAATGGTGAGAAGATAGCATGTTTTGGGGGTATGGTCTTTGTGCCTCTAACTTTCTCACTTATCATTATTCAGTAGTCATTCACGATTATCCATAATAGTAGCATCCACATTATTGTTGTGTTCATAAACATATTCTATTCTTATTTACAATAAAAGTGATTCCAAAAGGAACAATTCGGCTGCGTTTGACGAATCTGATCAGGTCTGAAAAAGATCTGATGAGAGAAGATCTGATTTTGATTTGGTCAAAAGACCAATTAGTGGAAAAAAGATCCGCGCTGGGCTACCTGTTTTAAACACAACCTACATTATTCACCATGCAGTTCCTTTTGGGCACAGCATAATCCAAAACACAACCAAAAGAAACTGCACATGTATCCAACAACTTTGAAGAGTCACAAGTTTGATGTACAGTGTAGGCATTGCGTGCTAGGACTATGGGAACAATTACTAAGCTTCTGACTACTATAATAGACCACAAGTAAACGTGTCCAAATACTTGACACCTTCAAATGTTGGGACTTGATACATAAAGTGCATGAAAAAAAACCTCAAATAAAATGTTACGTTCTGTACTGTTGCATCAAATGAAACAATTGATCTCAAATCCAAAATGCTGGATTATAGAGACAAATGAAACATGTAAACTTCACTGTCCAAATAAATACAGAGGGGAGAGTATGTCACTTCAATCTGAAATTATTTTTAAATGGCCTATTGTCGACAAAATGCAAATTTTGTGCACAAGGAATAGGGCTAAAATGCAGGGTTAATGTAGGGCTAAGGCAAGGTTGTGGTTTGCTACTCACATGTGTTATGCTTTCAAACAAAAGTCTCAATGCAAAGTTTCACCTCACTTTAATAGTTTGGTATGAATTCAACAAAATATGTAAAACGCTAGGAAAATGACCAAATCTAAGCAGTAAAATTATGAATGTAATAAAAGTAGGGAAACTGGACATGGTATAATGATAAAAATGAAAGATGTTTATGTAAATTACTGTAATATTGAACCAGGGTAAATATTTAAATCATTGAAAACAAATCACCCTGTTTGGAATAAAAAATATATATTATTGTCTGTATAAAAATGTTCTGTGAATTGTAAGCATTGTGCTTGTTGCGATCTAATAGCAGAATAAAAAGAAAGAACTGTATCTGATGTTATATAATTATATTTATGCTTGCCCACTGAGGAAGTTATGAATGCACATTCTCTGTAAAAATATCAATATAAAAAAAGAAATAATCAGACATTAGCATTACCTCTTGGTGTCCATTCCTGACTCAATCATCTCAAAGAAAACGGGATTCCTCAAAACAAAAACACACCTATACAGTACATTTTCTAGTATATCGCTTTGACTATTCCTCTCAAATTTAATCTGGCTATTATGACGACATTTTATTGAATAAAGAACAAGAACAAGATGCACACAGTATTATTGGTTGTTTGACTAAAAAGCATGAGCTGGCGCACACCCAGAGAAACTGATTTAGTGTAGAGCTGCTAACAAACGGAGAATAAACTATAAAAACAGAGTATATAACAATATTCTTAAACAAAATGCAACCGTTTAAACTTTGTAATATAATTTTTTATACAATTACCCCCAACTGAGCATAAAGGCAAAATGTGATATTAATTTCCATCTGATTTGTCCGATAGCAACTCAGAAATAGGTTTGAGACACAACTTTCCTGTCTTTTTTCAACAAATACATTGTTCGTGGATAGCCTACTCCTATAATTCAAATAATGCACTACTTGGTCAAAAGTATGTGAACGCCTGCTCGCAAATGTTTCATTCCAAAATCATGGGCATTGATGTGGAGTTGGTCCCCCCTTTGCTGCTATAACAGCCTCCACGCTTCTGGGAATGGCTTTCCACTAGATGTCAGAACATTGCTGCGTGGGCTTGCTTCCATTCAGCCACAAGAGCATTAGTGAGGTCGAGGCACTGATGTTGGGCTATTAGGCCTGGCTCACAGTCAGCGTTCCAATTCATCCCAAAGGTGTTCAATGGGGTTGAGGTCAGGGCTCTGTGCAGGCCAGTCAAGCTGCTGGAACAGGAAAGGGTCTTCCCCAAACTGTAGCCACAAAGTTGGAAGCACAGAATCATCTAGAATGTCATTGTGTGCTGTAGTGTCCCTTCACTGGAACTAAGAGGCCTAGCTCAAAACATGAAAAACAGCCCCAGACCATTTTTCCTCCTCCACCAAACTTTACAGTTGGCACTATGCTTTGGGGCAGGTAGTGTACTCCCGGAATCCTCCAAACCCAGATTTGTCCATCGGACTGGCAGATGGTGAACCACGATTCATCACTCAATAGAATGCATTTCAACTGCTCCAGAGTCCAATGGCTGCTAACTTTTACACCACTCCAGCCGACGCTTGGCATTGTGTATGGTGATCTTAGGCCTGTGTGCGGCTACTCGGCCATGGAAGCCCATTTCATGAAGCTCCATTTCATGACGTTTTTGTTTTTCCGGACTTCCAGAAGCAGTTAGGAAGTCGGTAGTGAGTGTTGCAACCGTAGACAGACGATTTTTACTCGCTACATTCTTCAGCACTCGGCAGTCCAATTCTGTGAGCTTGTGTGGCCTACCACTTTGTGGCTGAACCGTTGTTGCACCTAGACGTTTCCACTTCACAATAACAGCACTTACAGTTGAGCGGGTCCACTCTAGCAGGGCAGAAATTTGACTAATTGACATGTTGGAAAGGTGGCATCCAGTGATGGTGCCACGTTGAAAGTCACTGAGCTCTTCAGTAAGGCCATGTTTGTCTATGGAGATTTCATGGCTGTGTGCTCGATTTTATACACCTTTCAGCAACCGGTGTGGCTGAAATAGCCGAATACACTAATTTGAACGGGTGTCCACATACCTTTGTATATATATATAGTGTACCAATGCATGTATTTTTATTTTGACCTCTTATAAAAACACACAGATCCCACTCTCCTCCATGTTTTGAGATGTTGATATGAATTGACCAAGTCACATAGGTCACACGTTTTAATCTTAAAATTACTAGGCTACACAGCATCCTAGAGTAATAGGCTAAGAACTCTGACAACCAACCCATGATGAGACACCCAGTCTCCCCTATCATGGCAGTTATGAGTTTCCTCCCGTATGTTGACCAAAGCAAAGGTAATATGAAGATTGGGACACACATGATGATAATAAATGGATTTAACATGACCATTTGTGTCCAAAAAACAAATGACTTGCATGAACATGTGGTTTTGTTTGGTCATTTTTGTTTGTTCGACATTTGGCAATGTGATACCAAATGGACCAAATTAAATGAATACAGTGTAACAAATGTGTAACAAATGTGTTGGTCCATTAGCTGATCCATTTACAATTTGCACACAGTACCTATTTTACTCCTGAGAGCAAATTTTAAATGAAGCTTGCCGTTAACGATAAATGCTCTTCTTCTGAAATAGGAAACTTCATGCATATGTTTTGACACCATTTCACTGTTGAAACTCTTTGGGAAAGTGTTTTTGGGACCAATTCTGGTCGTGCATTAGGTGATGTGCAGCTTATAAACACCACAAAAAGGTGTCAAAAATCATCTATAAGTGTACAGTGTCTCAAGCTCTATAAAGGGTTCATAAATGTGACATAGCTGTGTGATATAACCACCAATGTCAAATGTGACATCAACCACTATGTCAAATTTGACATAAGCCTGTGCTTTATAAAGGGTGGCATAAGCTCTACTCAATAAAGGCTTATAAATCATATTACATTGAGGCTTCACAAAGCATTTACAACCTTGTCATGCATCTTGGTAGAGCATTGCAACACGAGGATAGTGGGTTTGATTGCCAGGACCACCCATACATAAAAATGTATTCACGCACGACTTTAAGTTGATTTGGATAATGCTTTTGAGCACACAAGACATATATAAACCTGGGATATCAACCATTCAAAGTTGCCTTAGTGGGAGTGACCATAGAATCCTATGGGAGGGACCTTACTGAGTAAAGTATTTGTCTTCAGGCTATGTACTCGGTCATCACTAGTTAACACAGCCACAAAGGCATAATTATGGCAAAACCTTGTCCAGTTCCACAATTTCTCTTCTTAAAAATTTGATTTGAAATGTAACCGAACTAATGAAGGTCAAGTTTAATGCGTTGTTCCACCAGAACTTCTGTACATTTGGGCAGAAGTGTCTGGGAACGAGACTAGGTGTAATGTGACTAACATGATTTCACAGAGCGTGAGCCATCCTTCAGCACAACATGCCACCCTTTATAAGGCACAAATCTGTCGTTCTGCCCCTGAACAGGCAGTTAACCCACTGTTCCTAGGCCATCATTGAAAATAAGAATTTGTTCTTAACTGACTTGCCTAGTTAAATGAAGGTAAAATAAAAAAATAAACAATAAAAATAAAGCACGTATAATATTATATTTGACATTGGTGATTGTCATACAGTTATGCCACATTTATGAACCCTTTATAAAGCATGACATATGCTTATAGATGCTTTGTAACACATTTATGTAGTGCTTATGAAGGCATTATGAAGGCTTTATGAAGCCTTTATATGCTGAATGTCATTTAAAGTGGGACGATAATGGTCAAATAAACTCCTTCCTGCTCTTATGCTCTTTGGTTTACAACCCACATTTCAACATGTCCTTTCAAGAAAAGCTAATAATCTTAACAGTTGTGAAAAAAACGTTACATTTATTTTGTTTGAACCGAATATTGTATTGTGTAAAGTTTGGGTATTAATATCAATAGCATTTGCATATTAGAAGGGTCAATTGCCAAAATGTTTGGACATAGTGTTGAGCACTAACCAACTGATCCTGGGCTATCACGTACACTCAGAATCTGATCTAGGATCTGTCCCCAGTCATCACTTTAGGATATCCGGCGGCTATTATAGGCTATATTTGTATGTGTGGTTTGTACGTGTATGTTTGTGTATATATCGTGGTGTATTCTTGTTCAGGAGTGTGCATGCTTTGCACCATCCTGTGCCCAAAGGTGTCATTACACTGCTCTTATGACAGTCATGTTTATTCACCAGAAAAAAAAAACACAAGAACTGCAACACAATTTGTTTTGATCTTCTTGATTGATTTATTCCTTGTTTTTTGTTGTTGTTAATGTTTCTCCCCCTGTGTACTGCTTGTATGTTGCCTTATATTTAATATAATAAATGTAATTGAAAAAAAAAACTCAGTTCCAGTAATATCTGTTAATCAATGAGACCAGTCTGTCTCATCTGAATGAGAATTGCTAATACTATACAGTGATAGAGTCAAGTCATTAAACCTCGAGTCAGAGTCTGCCTTCCACTGGGCACACACTGGTTGAATCAACGTTGTTTCCACATCATCTCAATGAAATTATGTTAAACCAACGTGGAACAGACGTTGAATCGATGTAGACTGCCCAGTGGGCTGTAGTCTATGAGCCAGACGGCTTACTTCCGCCATCTTTGAATGCAAAATTGTAAGACATCTGTACGTTGAAGCGTAAGTTCGGAGCACATTTCCTGCATTTTCAGACGCGCCTACCCAAATTCGTGATTTGTTGGGAAAGTTGAGAAACATCCACGTAACATTTTTTTGTCCCCTTTCGAAATGTCAGAGAAAAGTTGACATTCTCCCCCAGACATTGTGCCGTTGCTTATAGGTTTACGTAGCTCCAAGGTCGGGGATATCTGAGACTAAGTCCCCTGTGCTTCGGTCCGAGTCCAAGTCATCATTGGTTGAGTCACAAGTTGTTTCACGAGTCCCTATGGCTGGGGTCCGAGTCCCAGTGCTTCAGTCCACCTTAACTGCAAATTAAATTGTTTACCTCGTCAGATGCAGTGTAGCGGCAAGACGAAAACCTATTCTGTCAATAAAGTGTTTGCTATCACTTTGCTTTTCGGGTCACCAAATGTTTGCATATACTGCTAAGTTATCATAAAACTGTAGATGTTTCTCTCTGCCCCATGGCAATATGTGTAGAATTGCAGGAAATTAGCTTTAATATTGAGTTGCAACGCTCCTCCCCCTTTTTCGTCGGGGCATTGACTCTACAAGTTGTCGAAAGAATTCCACAGGGATGCTGGCCCATGTTGATTCCAATGCTCCCCACAAATGTGTCAAGTTGTCTGGATGTCCTAATAAGAAACGCACACCTATTTAGGCGAGGTGCTGGCGAGCGGAGTAGAAAACTTGAAAATAAAGGAGGGCCGCACACTCTAGGAGCTCAGATGCAAACATTTAATATCCAACGTTTCGACAGCCAAGCTGTCTTCATCAGGGTATAAACACAAACACTGCGGGATGACTCGTGCATATAGTGTCAAAAGACACACACACACACACACACACACACACACACACACACACAGGTGTCTGTAATCATGGCCAAGTGTGGCTTAATATCATTGGTTAATTCTCAAATATTAAAATGGCATACAAAGAACAGCATACAAAAAAACAAATGGATAGCATAAGATCATAGATTCACTTTAGACTACACAAACTTACAAACAATTACAATGGCAAATTCACAAAGCTGTTCGTGACACTCTCAAACCCGTGCGGCTGGAACCTACTACCTACCATAACCCTTTCAAAGGCACTTAAATATGTTGTCTTGCCCATTCAGCCTTTGAATGGCAGACATACACAATCCATGTCTCAACTGTCTCAAGGCTTGAAAATCCTTTCTTTAACCTGTCTAACCTAACCTTTAACCTGTCTTCTTTAATTCTGTCTGTCTACGTTTTGTTAGGAGTGAAGCATGTTGTTTGGAGTTCGACGACTACGGGAAAGACAGCTTCCAAATGGGCTGACAAAACATAGAGCTGTAGTCAGCAGGATTCTAAACTACACAAGTAAATCTCAATAGAGGGGAGGATGTGACCTGAACACACCACCTTAAACTACTTGGTAATCCTGATCTCCTGCAGGTCGCCTTGCCGTGGGCCAATGACAGCAGAAGGCCTGGTTACGATTAATTTTACAGCCCGGTGGTATTTAATAAGACACTATGTGGTGGCAATAGATACTTTCTTGCACTTACTTCAAATAATTCAATGCCATTGCTAACTACCTGGTACCAAAGGGTACAAAACATACGCTATGTCAATGTTCTAACTTGGAATTAATATGCAGTTATTAGGGAATTACCATTTCAACAAGTCATTTCAAAGTAACTGCCTGCTAAAGACAGGGCTATAAAGTAAATGGTTATCTTCATGGGGTTGTTTCCTCACACGTATTGCACTCACTGTCTTGTTATCTGTCATGAGAATTTTCAATCCCAATGATAATAACTATCCATCAAAAGTTTGGAGTCCCTAGGAGATTTCCTTGTTTTTGAAAGAAAAGCACATTTCTTTGTCCATTAAAATAACATAAAATTGATCAGAAATGCATTGTAGACATTGTTAATGTTGTAAATGACAATTGTAGCTGGAAACGGCAGATTTTTTATGGAATATCTACTACAGAGGCCCGTCACACGAGCAACCGTCACTCCTGTGTTCCAATGACACGTTGAGTTAGCTAATCCAAGTTTATAATTTTAAAAGGCTAATTGATCATTAGAAAACCCTTTTGCAATTATGTTAGCACAGATGAAAACTGTTGTTCTGATTGAAGAAGCAATACAACTGTCCTTCTTTAGACTAGTTGAGTATCTGGAGCATCAGCATTTGTGGGTTCGATTACAGGCTCAAAATGGCCAGAAACAAAGACCTTTCTTCTGAAACTCGCCAGTCTATTCTTGTTCTGAGAAATGAAGGCCATTCCATGCAAGAAACAGCTAATAAACTGAAGATATCATACAATGCTGTGTACAACTCCCTTCACAGAACAGCGCAAACTGGCGCTAACCAGAATAGAAAGAGGAGTGGGAGGCCCCGGTGCACAACTGAGCAAGAGGACAAGTACATTAGAGTGTCTAGTTTGAGAAACAGACACCACACAAGTCCTCTACTGGCAGCTTCATTTAATAATACCCCCAAAACACCAGCCTCAACGTCACCAGTGAAGAGGCGACTCCGGGATGCTGGCCTTCTAATTATATAGCGCATAGAATTAAAAAGGTATTGTCGGACATTATTCATTGGAGATAATATAAAGCAAGTACTGGAAACAATAGAACACCTGTCACGCCCTGACCTTAGAGAGCTGTTTTATTTCTCTATATGGTTAGGTCAGGGTGTGATGTGGGGTGGGCATTCTATGTTTTGTTTTCTATGTTTCTTTACTTCTATGTTTTGGCCGGGTATGGTTCTCAATCAGGGACAGCTGTCTATCGTTGTCTCTGATTGGGAATCATACTTTGGTAGCCCTTTTTCCCTCTTTTCAGTGTGGGTATTTATCTTTGTTAGTGGCACTATAGCCCTGTAAGCATCACGGTTGTTTTTCGGTTCTTGTTTTGTTGGTGACATTTTAAATAAAAAGAGAAATGTACACTCACCACGCTGCACTTTGGTCTCCTTCCAGCGACGGCCGTGACAACACCATGACAAATCTGGGAAACCAGGCCTGCTATTCATAGCTTAGGCTTTTGATAAAGTACATTTACATTACATTTACATTTAAGTCATTTAGCAGACGCTCTTATCCAGAGCGACTTACAAATTGGTGCATTCACCTTATGACATCCAGTGGAACAGCCACTTTACAATAGTGCATCTACATATTTTAAGGGGGGAGGGGGTGAGAAGGATTACTTTATCCTATCCTAGGTATTCCTTAAAGAGGTGGGGTTTCAGGTGTCTCCGGAAGGTGGTGATTGACTCCGCTGTCCTGGCGTCGTGAGGGAGTTTGTTCCACCATTGGGGAGCCAGAGCAGCGAACAGTTTTGACTGGGCTGAGCGGGAACTGTACTTCCTCAGTGGTAGGGAGGCAAGCAGGCCAGAGGTGGATGAACGCAGTGCCCTTATTTGGGTGTAGGGCCTGATCAGAGCCTGGAGGTACTGAGGTGCCGTTCCCCTCACAGCTCCGTAGGCAAGCACCATGGTCTTGTAGCGGATGCGAGCTTCAACTGGAAGCCAGTGGAGAGAGCGGAGGAGCGGGGTGACGTGAGAGAACTTGGGAAGGTTGAACACTAGACGGGCTGCGGCGTTCTGGATGAGTTGTAGGGGTTTAATGGCACAGGCAGGGAGCCCAGCCAACAGCGAGTTGCAGTAATCCAGACGGGAGATGACAAGTGCCTGGATTAGGACCTGCGCCGCTTCCTGTGTGAGGCAGGGTCGTACTCTGCGGATGTTGTAGAGCATGAACCTACAGGAACGGGCCACCGCCTTGATGTTAGTTGAGAATGACAGGGTGTTGTCCAGGATCACGCCAAGGTTCTTAGCGCTCTGGGAGGAGGACACAATGGAGTTGTCAACCGTGATGGCGAGATCATGGAACGGGCAGTCCTTCCCCGGGAGGAAGAGCAGCTCCGTCTTGCCGAAGTTCAGCTTGAGGTGGTGATCCGTCATCCACACTGATATGTCTGCCAGACATGCAGAGATGCGATTCGCCACCTGGTCATCAGAAGGGGGAAAGGAGAAGATTAATTGTGTGTCGTCTGCATAGCAATGATAGGAGAGACCATGTGAGGTTATGACAGAGCCAAGTGACTTGGTGTATAGCGAGAATAGGAGAGGGCCTAGAACAGAGCCCTGGGGGACACCAGTGGTGAGAGCGCATGGTGAGGAGACAGATTCTCGCCACGCCACCTGGTAGGAGCGACCTGTCAGGTAGGACGCAATCCAAGCGTGGGCCACGCCGGAGATGCCCAACTCGGAGAGGGTGGAGAGGAGGATCTGATGGTTCACAGTATCGAAGGCAGCCGATAGGTCTAGAAGGATGAGAGCAGAGGAGAGAGAGTTAGCTTTAGCGGTGCGGAGCGCCTCCGTGATACAGAGAAGAGCAGTCTCAGTTGAATGACTAGTCTTGAAACCTGACTGATTTGGATCAAGAAGGTCATTCTGAGAGAGATAGCGGGAGAGCTGACCAAGGACGGCACGTTCAAGAGTTTTGGAGAGAAAAGAAAGAAGGGATACTGGTCTGTAGTTGTTGACATCGGAGGGATCGAGTGTAGGTTTTTTCAGAAGGGGTGCAACTCTCGCTCTCTTGAAGACGGAAGGGACGTAGCCAGCGGTCAGGGATAAGTTGATGAGCGAGGTGAGGTAAGGGAGAAGGTCTCCGGAAATGGTCTGGAGAAGAGAGGAGGGGATAGGGTCAAGCGGGCAGGTTGTTGGGCGGCCGGCCGTCACAAGACGCGAGATTTCATCTGGAGAGAGAGGGACTGTGGCACTGTGAGCAGATGCTTGGAATTTAGAGTGGTAGAAAGTGGCTTTAGCAGCAGAGACAGAGGAGGAAAATGTAGAGAGGAGGGAGTGAAAGGATGCCAGGTCCGCAGGGAGGCGAGTTTTCCTCCATTTCCGCTCGGCTGCCCGGAGCCCTGTTCTGTGAGCTCGCAATGAGTCGTCAAGCCACGGAGCGGGAGGGGAGGACCGAGCCAGCCTGGAAGATAGGGGACATAGAGAGTCAAAGGATGCAGAAAGGGAGGAGAGGAGGGTTGAGGAGGCAGAATCAGGAGATAGGTTGGAGAAGGTTTGAGCAGAGGGAAGAGATGATAGGATGGAAGAGGAGAGAGTAGCGGGGGAGAGAGAGCGAAGGTTGGGACGGCGCGATACCATCCGAGTAGGGGCAGTGTGGGAAGTACAACTGGAGTTTATATATAAATGCCTGGAACATTTACATTTTGGAAAATTTCTTAAAATCATGTATAGTAACCCTAGGTGTAAAATAAAAAATAATGGCTACTTCTCAGAAAGTTTTAAACTGTCGAGTAGTAAAACAAGATTGTCCTCTATCGGCATATCTATTTATTATGGCCATTGAAATGTTAGCTATTAAAATCAGGTCCAACAATAATATCAACTGATTAGAAATCCAGGGCTTAAAAAAAGTGTTATTGTAGGCTGATTCATGTTTTCTTTTAAATATACAACTTGGATCCCTCCACAGTCTCATTGAGGATCTAGATTTGTTTTTAAATTCTAACCTCTCTATATTACGTATTGGATCACTAATAAAGACAACTTTTATATTACAGTGTAGTTTACCAATAAAATGGTCTGATGGTGAGGTGGAAATACTCCGTATACATATCCCGAAATAAATGATCTCACTCCAATACATTTTAATAGAAAGTTAGCAAAAATAGATAAGATCTTGCTACCATGGGAATAAATACCTTTCTATTTGTGGAAAAACAACCGTGATTAACTAGCAATTACATTTACTTTGATATTTAAAACCAAATACTTCTAGGCTTTTACTCAAGTAGTATTTTACTGGTTCACTTTCACTTTAACATTATTCATTTTCTATTAAGGTATCTTTATTTTTACTCAAGTATGACAATTGGATATTTTTTCCACCACTGCAAAAATACAAGGATCTCTGATGAATCAAAAAAATCTTCACATCCATATTGGGGGTACAAGCCGAGTTTACTGTTTTACAGACACAAACAATTATAATAATTTAAAAATAAATTCATTAAATATCCTACAATGTGATTTTCTGGATTTTTTCTCACATTTTGTCTGTCATAGTTGAAGTATACCTATGATGAAAAATACAGGCCTCTCTCATCTTTTTAAGTGGGAGAACTTGCACAATTGGTGGCTGACTAAATACTTTTTAGCCCCACTGTACATACATACATACATACATACATACATACATACATACATACATACATACATACATACATACATACATACATACATACATACATACATACATACATACATACATACATACATACATACATACATACATACATACGCATATATACATAGCATATATACAGTGCCTTGCGAAAGTATTCGGCCCCCTTGAACTTTGCGACCTTTTGCCACATTTCAGGCTTCAAACATAAAGATATAAAACTGTATTTTTTTGTGAAGAATCAACAACAAGTGGGACACAATCATGAAGTGGAACGACATTTATTGGATATTTCAAACCTTTTTAACAAATCAAAAACTGAAAAATTGGACGTGCAAAATTATTCAGCCCCCTTAAGTTAATACTTTGTAGCGCCACCTTTTGCTGCGATTACAGCTGTAAGTCGCTTGGGGTATGTCTCTATCAGTTTTGCACATCGAGAGACTGAAATTTCAAGGGGGCCGAATACATTCGCAAGGCACTGTAGATAACAGGAAATCCAATATGCTGAAGTACAGGCAGGGAATAGGCAAAAAGCAAAGTTACTGAGGCAGGCAAAAAACTATCATACACGGGAGGAGTAAATCACAGGAAAACCAACGCTCTGCCAGACGTGTGTCTATTTTATTGAAATATTGTCGGTGGTTGAACAACAGTAATTTCTGCAGATGTGCTCAGTAGTGCTTGAGCGTTTGGTACTCCCCAAAGCATGGTGAAACACACAGGAGTGTGTCACAATCTAAACACATATACTTTGTCAACCTCCTTTGCTTCCTTCTCCTGGTTCCAGACAGGCAGACTTTGCAATTTCTCCGTGTGTGACTGCCTTGAGCAGAAGTTTGAGGGACTTCACAGGGACAATGTCGTACAGTGAGGCATAGAGAATTGTCTGCAGCAGTGGATCGACACTGAGGGGTGTGGTGCTCCTCCAGCAGCTCTCTCATGAGGTTCTCTCTGTACTTTTGGTAGATAATTACTTTACATATGAGGGAGTGGGGAGGATGAGGGAGAGGAGGGAATGATGAGGGAGTGGGTAGGTGGGTGAGATATTGTCACTATAATTGATTAATGCAACTTTATGTGATTTGTATGTGAACTATATGTCCAATTACCAAAAACATATTGTACAGTAATCATCTCACCAGCTATTTGGCGGTGAACTATGTGGCCATTGAGGACAGAAGTGTCGATGAGATCAGAAAACCACTTGGTAGTTTTCTGAACACATATCACATTTATCATGTCTGCGTTATCCACTGCCCCCATTTTGAGGTTAGTCAAGCATACAGTCTGGTTTGATGTTTCCTCCATCCCTGTGACCGACATGGTTGACGTATGGACACTGGAGAGGACATGGATGTCTCGTTTGTCATGTCACTTTACTGCCAGCTGTCGACCATTCTCCTTGAACTCAACCTCCCCCTCTGCATCTTCCTGCTTCCGAATCCCGGCATCCCCTTCCTGTTCGACCTGACTGTGCCACAGATCCCTGTGCTGTTGGAGAGCAGATGCTGGAAGACTTCTGTACCAATTGTCCACATACAAAGTGTCTCTTTCCTAGATGAGGAGCCAACATGGTCATCGCCATATACTCTGATTTTCTCAGAGCAGAAAAGCAGCAAATGTGTAGGATAAAAAATGTTTTTTTTTTTTAAATGACATTTTATTTAACCAGGCAATTCAGTTAAGAACAAATTCTTATTTACAATGACGGCCTAACACGGCCAAACCAAGACAACGCTGGGCCAACTGTGTGCCGCCCTATGGGACTCCCAATCACGGCCGGATGTGATACAGCTTGGATTTGAACAAGCGCACTAATCCAGACCAGTCTGAAAATTAGGTTGACTGTGTTTCTAGTTTAAAAAGTGTAAGGGAATAGGGTTCCAAAGAATAATAACCATAGTCAGAAATCATTTGTACAACAAATCTGGCATTGGGAACAAAGAAAGTATATGATAGGCTACTCCCGAGGCTAATTCTACTTAGCTAGTTGTAGCCGACTATTGACTGACAACACTAGAGCAGCAACGTGGTTGATCCCCGCAAACAATGACATCCCAGCAGCAGCCTAACATTACAACATGAGCAGATTGAGTGACGTGGGTGAGATTCAAACACAGATAGCGAGAATTTGCAAAGAAAATGTCATATCAGAAACAGCAGCATAAAGAGTACCGCCAATTACAGCCAGAGCGTCAATGCAGCAAAAGAAGCAAATACATACTAGTGGAAGCAGAGAGCAACAGCAGAATGTGTGAGCAGAACCGGTCACCTTAAGTCGACAGCCAAATAAGGTAGGTGTGATTGTTATGAGCACCTGATGCTTCAGCTGTGGCGGGCACTTGGGTTCCCTTTCTAAAGTGGCTTCGCTTTATATAGGGAGGATGAATTCAAATAGGAACCGATGCAGATTTAGGAAATGTATGCCTTTTTTACACTTTTTGATTTAAACACTCATTATTTGGTGTTTACTTACCCTATAAACTTGTGTAACGAGGTTTGCAGGTGGGACTTCCTTGTGTGCACTGAATAAATCTAATTCAATCCCAGAAAACACTTCCCTGGCTATCCAAACTCCTTGCTCTGGCCAAATGCTATGCCACACCCACGTTTCTTCACCGAAATGAGTCTGGATCTGAATACCTCTCCAACAATTGCTAGAACGCAAACACATTCTAATGGTTCTAATTGGTCACAGAAACCGATAGGTTGGGCCAGAGCCAGAACACACATGAGTAAAGTGGGTGAATGCACCAATTTGTAAGTCACTCTGGATAAGAGCGTCTGCTAAATGACTTAAATGTAATGTAAATGTAAGTGGCATTTAGAAAATTCGTCATTGGCTTTGATGGTTAGAAATGTTCCAATCGCTGATGACTTGGGAAGAGGGGCATGTTTTCTACGACACCCCTCATTTTGATATCACCACAAATGACTTCAAGTATGCAGCGAAGATACAGCAGCGGATGAATTCAGTTTGAGTCATCAGGCAAGGTAAACACACCCACTGGGTGGCCTACCAATTTGATCAGGAAGTTTTTACTCAATTTGTTTATCTGTTAATTTATCTAAAGCGATCCCTTTAATTGCTGTGCACTCAACCTATCATTTTAATTTGATCAGCACAACATTAGAATACACCCTAGGGAGAATGAGTTCAGAATGGAGATTTTACTTTATTTTATTTAACCTTTATTTAACGAGGCGAGTCAGTTAAGAACAAATTCTTATTTACAATGATGGCCTACCAAAAGGCAAAAGGCCTCCTGTGGGGACGGGGGCTGGGATTAAAAATAAAATAAATTAAACAGAAATATTAGACACAGTACACATCACGACAAAAGAGATAACACAACACTACATAAAGAGAGACCTAAGCCAACATGAAAACAACATGATATAGCGACACAACATGGCAGCAGCACAGGGTACAAACATTATTGGGCACAGACAACAGCACAAATGGCAAGAAGGTAGAGACAATAATACATCACACAAAGCAGCCACTACTGTCAGTGAGAGTGTCCATGATTCAGTCTTTGAATGAAGAGAGTGAGATAAAACTGTCCAGTTTGAGTGTTTCTTGTAGCTCGTTCCAGTCGCTAGCTGCAGCGAAATGAAAAGACTAGCGACCCAGGGATGTGTGTGCTTTGAGGACCTTTAACAGAATGAGTGTAGTATGTGGAGGATGAGAGCTGCAGTCGATATCTCAGATAGGGGGGTGAGGTCTAAGAGGGTATGATAAATAAGCATCAACCAGTGGGTCTTGCGACAGGTATACAGAGATGACCAGCTTACAGAGTATAGAGTGCAGTGATGTGTCCTTTAAGGAGCATTGGTGGGAAATATGACGGCCGAATGGTAAAGAACATCTAGCTGCTCGAGAGCACCCTTACCTGCCAAACTATAAATTACATCTCCGTAATCTAGCATGGGTAGGATGGTCATCTGATTCAGGGTTATTTTGGCAGCTGGGGTGAAAGAGGAGCGATTACGATAGAGGAAACCATGTCTAGATTTAACTTTAACCTGCAGCTTTAAAATGTGCTGAGAGAAAGACAGTATACTGTCTAGCCATACTCCCAAGAACTGGTATGAGGTGACTACCTCAAGCTCTAAACCCTTAGAGGTAGTAATCACACCTGTGGGGAGAGGGGCATTCTTCTTACCAAACCACATGACCTTTGTTTTGAAGGTGTTCAGAAGAAGGTTAAGAGCAGAGAAAGCTTGTTAAACACTGAGATAGCTTTGTTGTAGAGCGTTTAACACAACATTCAGGGAGGGGCCAGCTGAGTATAAGGCTGTATTATCTGCATATAAATGGATGAGAGAGGTTCTTACTACCAGAGCTATGTTGTTGATGTAATTTGAGAAGAGCGTGGGGCCTAGGATCAAGCCTTGGGGTACACCCTTGGTGACAGGCAGTGGCTCAGACAGCAGATGTTCTGACTCTATACACTGCACTTGAGAGAGGTAGTTAGCAAACCAGGCCAAAACCCCTCAGAGACACCAATACTCCTTAGCCGGCCCACAAGAATGGAATGGTCTACCGTATCAAAAGCTTTGGCAAAGTATATAAACATAGCAGCACAACATTGCTTAGAATCAAGGGCAATGGTGACATCATTGAGGACCTTTAAGGTTGTAGCGGCATCCATAACCTGAGCAGAAACCAGATTCCATACCAGAGAGAATACAACAGACATCAAGAAAGCTAGTCAGTTGATTATTGACAAGTTTTTCCAACACTTTTGATAAACAGGACAACATAGAAATAGGCCTATAACAGTTAGCATCAACTTGATCTCCCCTTTAAATAAAGGATGAACCGTGACTGCCTTCCAAGCAATGGGAACCTCCCCAGAGAGGAGAGACAGGTTAAAAAGTTCAGAGATAGGCTTGGCGATTATAGGAGCAGCAAACTTAAAGAAGAAAGGGTCTAAACCATCTGCCCCAGATGTTTTTTTGGGCTCAAGTTTAAGGAGCTCCATTAGCACCTCGGACTCAGTTACCGCCTGCAGGGAGAAACTTTGTAGCAGGGCAGGGGAAAAAGAGGGAGGAGCATGGGGGCTAGTCGCATTAGAAGGGGTGTGAGATGAGGAAATGTTGGACGGGCGAGGAGGCATGGCTGAGTCAAATAGGAATCCTGACTTAATGAAGTGGTGATTAAAGAGCTCAGCCATGTTCTTCTTGTCAGTAACAACCACGTCATCAACTTTAAGGGACATGGGCAGCTGTGAGGAGGGTATATTCTCCCGTTCTTTAACTGTTTTCCAGACCTTCTTGGCGTTAGACCCACAGAGAGATAACTGCTCCTTAAAGTAACTAACTTTGAAAGATAGCCATAAAGAAAAAAAGGCAAATTTATCTCTGTTTCAGAACCCACGCTTAGATGTCAAAACACTGATATTTGACAATATGTACTGTATGTTTTAATGAACCCTGGCCTGTTGCCTGCACTGACCCTGGAACTGTGTGTATTGCGTCATGCATCAAGACAAACTGTTGTGGGCTAAATATGGTCAACTATTAATGGTGATCCTCAGCAACAACCACATGGACGTGGTTAAACAAAAAACAATCTTATGAAATGGAATGATAAGAACTTTATAACAACAATGGAACTAATTGGGAGTTAAATATGTGTGGTTATTACCGATAAACGGTCGATACTGATAGTGGCAAATATTTAAACCTCAAATGTAAAGTCCCCTATTTTAGGGAAACTGAGTGGTTCTGCTACCGGATACGACAGACATTTTCACTTATAAAACTATCTGTGTATACCGTGTATCAAAATAGCTTGCGTTGAACGGTAGCTCTGATTCTGTTATGCAGGTGAGTGAGGACCCAAAAGCGATATAACGGAAACAGAGTCTTTTAATGTCCAAACAGGGAAAACATAAATCCTCAATCATTACAGGGGAAGTCCAAACAGGGAAAACACAAATCCTCTAGTTTAACAGGAGAGTCCCCCTTCTAGTTGTTGAGGAGAGTTGCAGGGCTAGCGGAAACAGACTGCAGGTCCCTTCGGGTAGGCGCGGGCCGTAGAGGATAGAGACACCTGCTCACACGTAGTATCTGATGACGAGGCAGAATACAACTGGACGGAACAAAAGCAAAGCAAACAGCAAACAAGAATCCGACAAGGACAGAAGCAGAAACAGAGAGAGAAATAGAGACTTAATCAGAGGGCAAAATAGGGGACAGGTGTGAAAGAGTAAACAAGGTCGTTAGGAGAATGAGGAACAGCTGGGAGCAGGAACGGAACGATAGAGAGAGAGAGGAATAGAGAGAGAGAAAGAAACCTAATAAGACCAGCAGGGGGAAACGAAGAGAAGAGAAAGCATAGGGACAAGACATGACAATACAATACATGACAGTACCCCCCCACTCACCGAGCGCCTCCTGGCGCACTCGAGGAGGAAACCTGGCGGCAACGGAGGAAATCATCGATCAGCGAACGGTCCAGCACGTCCCGAGATGGAACCCAACTCCTCTCCTCAGGACCGTAACGGGAAACGATGAAGAGGGAATCTAGTGCAATTACTATTATAAAAATGAGACACGGGTAGAGAACTGTAAGAGTTTGAGCAATCAGGACCAAACAGGCCAGGAGAGTAACAACTAGGGACAGACTGAGACACAGCAAGGCTAAGACTAGGAACAGGAGAGAGGCGGTGGCTGTGGACAGACTGAGACACAGCAAGTGCAGGAGCAGGACCAGGAGAGATGCGGTGGCTGGGGACAGACTGAGACACAGCAAGGGCAGGAAAGATGCGGTGGCAGGGGACAGACTGAGACACAGCAAGGGCAGGAGAGATGCGGTGGCTGGGGACAGACTGAGACACAGCAAGGCCAGGAGCAGGACCAGGAGAGATGCGGTGTCTGGGGACAGACTTAGACACAGCAAGGCCAGGAGCAGAAGCAGGAAGAGAGTTACCGGACTTAGTCTGCGTGCAGTCCGAACAAGCAGCCACGAAACAACGCATATCACGCTCCTGAGTGGGCCACCAAAAACGCTGGCGAAAAGAAGCAAGCGTACCACGAACGCCGAGGTGGCCGGCTGACTTGGCAGAGTGAGCCCACTGAAGAACGGCCAGACGAGTAGGAACGGGAACGAAAAGAAGGTTCCTAGGACAAGCGCGCGGAGAAGGAGTGTGAGTGAGTGCTTGCTTAACCTGCCTCTCAATTCCCCAGACAGTCAACCCGACAACACGCCCCTCAGGGAATCTCCCCTCGGGGTCGGTGGAGGCTACTGAAGAACTGAAGAGACGGGATAAAGCATCAGGCTTGGTGTTCCTTGAGCCCGGACGATAAGAAATAACGAACTCGAAATGAGCGAAATACAGCGCCCAACGAGCCTGACGCGCATTAAGTCGTTTAGCAGAACGGATGTACTCAAGGTTCTTATGGTCAGTCCAAACGACAAAAGGAACGGTCGCCCCCTCCAACCACTGTCGCCATTCGCCTAGGGCTAAGCGGATGGCGAGCAGTTCGCGGTTAGCCACATCATAGTTACGTTCCGACGGCGATAGGCGATGAGAAAAATACGCGCAAGGGTGGACCTTATCGTCAGAATGGGAGCGCTGGGACAGAATGGCTCCCACCTCTGACGCGTCTACCTCGACAATGAACTGTTTAGTGACGTCAGGTGTAACAAGGATAGGAGCGGATGTAAAACGCTTCTTGAGGAGATCAAAAGCTCCCTGGGCGGAAACGGACCACTTAAAGTACGTCTTGACAGAAGTAAGGGCTGTGAGAGGAGCTGCCACTCGACCGAAATTACGAATGAAACGCCGATAGAAATTCGCGAAACCGAGAAAGCTCTGCAGTTCGACACGTGACTTAGGGACGGACCAATCGCTGACAGCATGGACCCAAGCGGGATCCATCTGAATGCCTTCAGCGGAAATAACAGAACTGAGAAAAGTGACGGAGGAGACATGAAAAGCGCACTTCTCAGCCTTCACATAAAGACAATTCTCTAAAAGGCACTGGAGGACACGTCGAACGTGCTGAACATGAATCTGGAGTGAAGGTGAAAAAATCAGGATCTCGTCAAGGTAAACAAAAACAAAGATGTTCAGCATGTCACTCAGTACATCATTCACTAATGCCTGAAAGACAGCTGGAGCATTAGCGAGACCGAACGGCAGAACCCGGTATTCAAAATGCCCTAACGGAGTGTTAAATGCCGTTTTCCACTCGTCCCCCTCCCTGATGCGCACGAGATGGTAAGCGTTACGAAGGTCCAACTTAGTAAAGAACCTGGCTCCCTGAGGAATCTCGAAAACTGAAGACATAAGGGGAAGCGGATAACGATTCTTAACCGTTATGTCATTCAGCCCTCGATAATCCACGCAGGGGCGCAGGGTCCCGTCCTCTTCCTTAACAAAAAAGAACCCCGCTTCGGCGGGAGAGGAGGAAGGGACCACGGTACCGGTGTCGAGAGCTACAGACAAATCATCTTCGAGAGCCTTACGTTCGGTAGCCGACAGAGAGTCTAGTCTACCCCGTGGGGGAGTAGTTCCCGGAAGGAGATCAATACAACAATCATACGACCGGTGAGGAGGAAGGGAGGTGGCCCTGGACCGACTGAAGACCGTGCGCAGATCATGATATTCCTCCGGCACCCCTGTCAAATCACCAGGCTCCTCCTGTGAAGAGGGGGCAGAAGAAACAGGAGGAATAGCAGACACTAAACACTTAACATGACAAGAGACGTTCCAGGAGAGGATAGAATTACTAGACCAATTAATAGAAGGATTATGACACACTAGCCAGGGATGGCCCAAAACAACAGGTGTAAAAGGTGAACAAAAAATCAAAAAAGAAATGGTTTCACTATGATTACCAGAGACAGTGAGGGTTAAAGGTAGCGTTTCACGCTGAATCCTGGGGAGAGGACTACCATCCAAGGTGAACATAGCCGTGGGCTCCGCTAACTGCCTGAGAGGAATGTCATGTTCCCGAGCCCAGGCTTCGTCCATAAAACAGCCCTCCGCCCCAGAGTCTATTAATGCACTGCAGGAAGCTGCCGAACCGGTCCAGCGTAGATGGACCGACAAGGTAGTACAGGAACTTGACGGAGAGACCAGAGTAGTAGCGCTCGCCAGTAGCCCTCCGCTTACTGATGAGCTCTGGCCTTTTATTGGACATGAAATGACAAAATGACCAGCGGAACCGCAATAGAGACAGAGGCGGTTGGTGATTCTCCGTTCCCTCTCCTTAGTCGAGATGCGAATACCCCCCAGCTGCATGGGCTCAACACCTGAGCCAGTGGGGGGAGATGGTAGAGATGCGGAGAGGGGGGACACTGTTAACGCGAGCTCTCTTCCATGAGCTCGGTGACGAAGATCTACCCGTCGTTCTATGCGAATGGCGAGTTCAATCAAAGAATCCACGCTGGAAGGAACCTCCCGGGAGAGAATCTCATCCTTAACCTCAGTGTGGAGACCCTCCAGAAAACGAGCGAGCAACGCCGGCTCGTTCCAGTCACTGGAGGCAGCAAGAGTGCGAAACTCTATAGAGTAATCCGTTATAGATCGATTACCTTGACATAGGGAAGACAGGGCCCAGGAAGCTTCTTTCCCAAAAACAGAACGATCAAAAACCCGTATCATCTCCTCCTTAAAGTTCTGATACTGGTTAGTACACTCAGCCCTTGCCTCCCAGATAGCCGTGCCCCACTCACGAGCCCGTCCAGTAAGGAGAGATATGACGTAGGCGATACGAGCAGTACCTCTGGAGTACGTGTTGGGCTGGAGAGAGAACACAATATCACACTGGGTAAGGAACTAGCGACATTCAGTGGGCTCCCCAGAGTAACACGGTGGGTTATTAATTCTGGGCTCCGGAGACCCGGAAGCCCAGGAGGTAACCGGTGGATCGAGGCGGAGATTGTGAATATCCTCCGAGAGGCCGGAGACTTGGGCGGCCAGGGTCTCAACGGCATGTCGAGCAGCAGACAATTCCTGTTCGTGTCTGCCTAGCATCGCTCCCTGGAACTCGACGGCTGAGTGGAGAGAATCCGAAATCGCTGGGTCCATTCTTGGTCGGATTCTTCTGTTATGCAGGTGAGTGAGGACCCAAAAGCGATATAACGGAAACAGAGTCTTTTAATGTCCAAACAGGGAAAACATAAATCCTCAATCATTACAGGGGAAGTCCAAACAGGGAAAACACAAATCCTCTAGTTTAACAGGAGAGTCCCCCTTCTAGTTGTTGAGGAGAGTTGCAGGGCTAGCGGCAACAGACTGCAGGTCCCTTCGGGTAGGCGCGGGCCGTAGAGGATAGAGACACCTGCTCACACGTAGTATCTGATGACGAGGCAGAATACAACTGGACGGAACAAAAGCAAAGCAAACAGCAAACAAGAATCCGACAAGGACAGAAGCAGAAACAGAGAGAGAAATAGAGACTTAATCAGAGGGCAAAATAGGGGACAGGTGTGAAAGAGTAAACGAGGTCGTTAGGAGAATGAGGAACAGCTGGGAGCAGGAACGGAACGATAGAGAGAGGAATAGAGAGAGAGAAAGAAACCTAATAAGACCAGCAGGGGGAAACAAAGAGAAGAGAAAGCACAGGGACAAGACATGACAATACAATACATGACAGATTCTCATTGATACAGGAGTATAGCTGTGTTCGAACACTCATACTAACCGCAATAAGTGGTATAGTCGTGCGTTTCAATGGACATTGTTAATTCTGGCTATCTACTCCGATTTCAGAGCACTCTTGTCTGAATGTGTCAGAATGCAGAATAACTGATTAATTCACAAATGCTCAACACCCGTTGAATGTGGCCTGTGTCAGTAAACTTTAGCAAAAAAAAATATAATTAAAATGTTGCCAGCAGCACAGTTACTTGCCGACCACACCGCTCGTGTCGTGTACATTGCAAAATAAATGTACACATTATTCAATTATTGCACCCACTGCTCATGTGCGCGTCTGCATAGCCTGCCGCTAAAATAAAACCCGGTTCTATTTGTGACGCTTGATGCACTGCAAGTCCCGCCTCTCCCAACAACCGCCATATAAAGTCCAAAGAAGAAGAAACCTGAAGGAGAGATTACTAGAAACGAACTTGGTTTACCCTTTTATCTGTGGATTAATTGTCACAGTAGAGGACCAAGCGCCACATCTGGAGGAAACCTGGCACCATCCCTACAGTGAAGCAAGGTGGTGGCAGCATCATGTTGTGGTGATGTTTTTTAGCGGCAGGGACTGGGAGACTAGTCCGGATCAAGGGACAGATGAAGGGAGCAAAGTACAGTGAGATCCTTGATGAAAACATGCTCCAGAGCGCTCAGGACCTCAGACTGGGGCGAAGGTTCACCTTCCAACAGGACAATGACCCAAAGCACACAGACAAGACAACACAGGAGTGTTTTGATTTGTGTTAATTTTGCCCCAAAATATTAAAAAACTGAGGTATTGTGTATAGATTGAGGAGGGGGAAAAACGATTTAATCAATTTTACAACTTAAAATGTGGAAAAAGTCAAGGGGTCTGAATACTTTCAAAATGCACTGTAAAATGCATCTGATTTTTCTACACATCTCTTAACATTATCTTTATGAGTAACCTTGTACTATACCTTTCCAAAGGAACATTTACACCCACCGCTTGGGTTGGAAGATTTCTCTAACCTTCAGCTATACAGGTCAAATACTCTCACCTACCAGTCTGCTCCTGAAAGCACATTACAACATGACTGGCATTCCTTGCAGAGGTTTGGCTCAGGTTTTCCCAGTAGGGGATTAAGAAAGGCTGCCAAAGCTCCTTATTTACTTTATGAACCCTGAATAGATCAGAGGTTGGTCGCAGTCCAGGCACAATGTCTGTCATACGCTTGCTTGCTCCTCTGTAGTGAAAATAAAGTGGACTTTTTATGACCGTGAATGAGGTCAATTAAATGTGAACTTTTATCAACTCAGGGATGATGTACAACAGGGTTCCCCAATTGGCAGCCCGAGGGCCAAATAGTTTTATTTGGCTCCCAAGTTTTGGCCAGCATCCCGGAGTCGTCTCTACTGTTGACGTTGAGACTGGTGTTTGGAGGGTACTATTTAATGATGCTGCCATTTGAGGACTTGTTAGGTGTCTATTTCTCAAACTAGACACTCTAATGTACTTGTCTTCTTGCTCAGTTGTGCACCGGGGCCTCCCACTTCTCTTTCTATTCTGGTTAGAGCCAGTTTTCACTGTTCTGTGAAGGGAGTAGTACAAATCAAATCAAATATATTTATATAGCCCTTCGTACATCAGCTGATATCTCAAAGTGCTGTACAGAAACCCAGCCTAAAACCCCAAACAGCAAGCAATGCAGGTATAGAAGCACGGTGGCTAGGAAAAACTGCCTAAGAAAGGCCAAAACCTAGGAAGAAACCTAGAGAGGAACCAGGCTATGAGGGGTGGCCAGTCCTCTTCTGGCTGTGTCGGGTGGAGATTATAACAGAACATGGCCAAGATGTTCAAATGTTCATAAATGACCAGCATGGTCAAATAATAATAATCACAGAAGTTGTCGAGGGTGCAGCAAGTCAGCACCTCAGGAGTAAATGTCAGTTGGCTTTTCATAGCCGATCATTAAGAGTATCTCTACCGCTCCTGCTGTCTCTAGAGAGTTGAAAAAAGCAAGTCTGGGACAGGTAGCACGTCCGCTGAACAGGTCAGGATTCCATAGACGCAGGCAGAACAGTTGAAACTGGAGCAGCAGCACGGCCAGTTGGACTGGGGAAAGCAAGGAGTCCTCATGCCAGGTAGTCCTGAGGCATGGTCCTTGGGCTCAGGTCCTCAGAGAGAGAAAGAAAGAGAGAAAGAGAGAATTAGAGAGAGCATACTTAAATTCACACAGGACACCGGATAAGACAGGAGAAGTACTCCAGATATAACAAACTAACCCTAGCCCCCCGACACATAAACCACTGCAGCATAAATACTGGAGGCTGAGACAGGAGGGGTCAGGAGACACTGTGGCCCCATCCGATGATACCCCCGGACAGGGCCAAACAGGAAGAATTTAACCCCACCCACTTTGCCAAAGCACAGTCCCCACACCGCTAGAGGGAAATCTTCAACCACCAACTTACCATCCTGAGACAAGGTTGAGTATAGCCCACAAAGATCTCCGCCACGGCACAACCCAGGGGGGGCACCAACCCAGACAGGAATATCACGTCAATGACTCAACCCACTCAAGTGACGCACCCCTCCCAGGGACGGCATGGAAGAGCACCAGTAAGCCAGTGACTCAACCCCTGCAACAGGGTTAGAGGCAAAGAATCCCAGTGGAGAGAGGGTTCGTTGCTCCAGAGCCTTTCCGTTCACCTTCACACTCCTGGGCCAGACTACACTCAATCATATGATCCACTGAAGAGTTGAGACCGAATCTGCGTCTCTCACATGGGTAGGCAGACCATTCCATAAAAATTGAGCTCTATAGGAGAAAGCCCTGCCTCTAGCTGTTTGCTTAGAAACTCTAGGGACAATTAGGAGGCCTGCGTCTTGTGACTGTAGCGTACGTGTAGGTATGTACGGCAGGACCAAATCAGAGAGAAAAAGTAGGAGCAAGCACATGTAATGCTTTGTAGGTTAGCAGTAAAATCTTGAAATCAGACCTTGCCTTAACAGGAAGCCAGTGTAGGGAGGCTAGCACTAGAGTAATATGATCAATTTTTTTGGTTCTAGTCAGGATTCTAGCAGCCATATTTAGCACTAACTGCAGTTTATTTAGTGCTTTAAACGGGTAGCCGGAAAGTAGAGCATTGCAGTAGTCTAACCTAGAAGTAACAAAATCATGGATTCATTTTTCTGCATCATTTTTGGACAGAAAGTTTCTGATTTTTGCAATGTTACGTAGATGGAAAAAAAGCTGTGTTTGAAACAGTCTTGATATGTTCGTCAAAACAGAAATCAGGGTCCAGAGTAATGCCGAGGTCCTTCACAGTTTTATTTGAGACGACTGTACAACCATTAAGATTAATTGTCAGATTCAACAGAAGATCTCTTTGTTTCTTGGGACCTAGAACAAGCATCTCTGTTTTGTCCGAGTTTAAAAGTAGAAAGTTTGCAGCCATCCACTTCCTTATGTCTGAAACACAGACTTCTAGCGAGGGCAATTTTGTGTGTTTCATTGAAATGTACAGCTGTGTGTCATCCGCATAGTAGTGAAAGTTAACATTATGTTTTCGAATGACATCCCCAAGAGGTAAAATATATAGTGAAAACAATAGTGGTCCTAAAACGGAACCTTGAGGAACACCGAAATTTACAGTTGATTTGTCAGAGGACAAACCATTCACAGAGACAAACTGATATCTCTCCGACAGATAAGATCTAAACCAGGCCAGAACTTGTCCGTGTAGACCAATTTGGGTTTCCAATCTCTCCAAAAGAATGTGGTGATCGATGGTATTGATCGATGGTAGTGAAAATAAAGTGGACTTTTTATGACTGTGGATGAGGTCAATTAAATGTGAACTTTTATCAACTCAGGGATGATGTACAGCAGGGTTCCCCAACTGGTACACAGCGTTGTATGAGATCTTCAGGAAATTTCTAAGTGACCCCAAACTTTTGAACGGCAGTGTACATAGGTATGACTTTTGTTAGTAAAAATACATTTTTGATTAAACAAACAAATTGACACAAAATTGACTGAACAATGAGATGCCAGTTTTAAAACCTGAATGATCAAACTTGGTACCTTACAGAGCTGCTTCACTACAGGCGTATCGTAAGCATCCCACCATTGTAGGCTTTGGAGCTTCTGCACTGTCATCGTATCACATAGCCACTTTATCAAATGTTTGATAGGCAGGAGATGCATGCCGGTGTCTATAAAATAGACTGGAAGCATAATTTCACTCATAACTTCATTCATACACTGCTCATGCATCCAGCATAGCAGGCTGGATTCACAGTATGAGCGTACCAGTTCCACCTGACGCCTAGCTAAAGTATGCACTCTGTTAGGCCTTGCCACAAGAAAATACCACTGATACTTCGTATGTAAAGTGTAGCTTGCTGGTAAAAATAGTCAATTAAAAATAGTTAAAAATAGTCACATTGTACATTGAACTTCGAATAGGCAGAAAGTAGTGTTGTGTTGGAGACAACCTATAGTGAGACCAATTCAAGACCAGAGCAAATCGAGTCCAAGTCAAGACCAAGACCGTTAGGGGACAAGGGGTCCGAGACAGAATCAAGTCCGAGACCAGAAAAAAGCAAGTCTAATTCAGGACAATGATTGTAATTTTGTCTAATCACCACAATAATATGAGTTCAAAATGTCCAGTATTTCTGTGATCATATTTCAGACCAACATATGGATTATTTAGACACTCAGAAGCATTTCTCTACACACAACGCATCAACATCTGCTAACCATGTGTATGTGACAAATAAAATGTGATTTGACTTGAATAGTGAATAAAGGCATGTTGAGGGACAATAGAGCCACTCTACAAATTATTACTAACCCAAACACATTGGGGAACAATGGGCCTTCTACAGCCTTCAAAAGAAGGGTTATGGATTTATAAAATAATAATTAGAATTATGTTTCCAGTGATGATTAAATCACTTCAGTTTTGTTTGGAAAGAAAATGGTTAATACTGAAGAGAAAACATATCTAATCAGGATTTTCCTTTGGTGGTCTCAGTGGAGATAAATCCGGAGACCACATACTCCAGACCACATAGAGTGTCTCGGTCTTGTTTCGGATACATTTTTACTCAGCCTTGACTCAGTCTTGGACAATGAGGACTCGCAATTTCTTCCTGAGACCAGCCAAGACCAGCTGAGTAAAAAACTAAATTATCAGCTTCCATTCAGTCAGCACATAAAACCGCTTCGCCAGGCCAAATATATACAAACATAAATATCTTATCGCCTATTGAAACCTAATCTAATCAAAGTTTGTCACATGCACCGAATACAACAGGTGTAGATCTTACAGTGAAATGCTTACTTACAGGCTCTAACCAAGTGCAAAAAAGGTATTAGGTGAACAATAGGTAAGTAAAGAAATAAAACAATGTTAATGTTAATGACAGTAATGTTACGAGTAAAGTAGGAAGCTCAGGTTTCAATAGGTGTTAAGATTTTAATGTTTCAATAAAGGAGTGTATATATTTGGCCTGGCGAAGCGGTTTCATGTGCTGACTGAATGGAAGCTGATCATTTTTTTACTCAGCTGGTCTCAGGAAGAAATTACGAGTCTCCAAGACCGAGACACTCAATATGTGGTCTGGAGTATGTGGTCTCCAGACCGGTTTGGAGTACTACATCACTGGCAGAAAGGGCTTTGCGGTTTCAGTCCCTAATCCCTTAGATCCCATGTTACCGAAGGGTTTGTGTCAAGACCGTTGAAAGAACTGGACCAAGGTGCAGCGTACATATTCCTTTATTTAAAAAGATGCCGAACAAAACAATAAACACTACAAAACAAACCATGAAGCTAAAAGCTATGTGCCCTAAACAAAGTCAACTTCCCACAAAGACAGGTGGGAAAGGGCTACCTAAGTATGGTTCTCAATCAGAGATAACGATAAACATCTGTCCCTGAATGAGAACCCTACAAAAACATAGAAATACAAATAATAGAACATAGAATACCCACCCCAAATCACATCCTGACCAAACCAAATAGAGACATAAAAAGGATCTCTGAGGTCAGGGTGTGACAGTTTGTCTTTCGTGTTAACTCAGCAGCACAGACATTCCTCGCAATGGTGACTCTTACACAGTGCAATGTTACTCGTTTCAGGAAACTAGGCGTCAAGTCGCGCGTCACAACTTCACAGGAGAGGCGTTTGAACATATTTTTAAAATATTTTTCATTATAAAAATGCCGTTTTGGGCAGAAATGCCTTCTGGAACATGTGAACTTTCATGTGCCTTAACAATAGACATGTATGCCATATTTAAATACAATTTTTTTTGTTATATTACGAGCATAGTTGTTAAAGCCATAGCAAAAGAGAGGAACCTTCCTGTTAGCCATGATTGGCTGAGATAATGGATGTGCTGGACATGCCGAGAGATATGTTCATCTCCACCCCGCTGATCCTCAACACTGGGGCCCCACAAGGGTGCGTTCTGAGCCCTCTCCTGTACTCTCTGTTCACCCACGACTGCATGGCCATGCACACCTCCAACTCGATCATCAAGTTTGCAGGCGACACTACAGTGCTAGGCTTGATTACCAACAACAACGAGGCGGCCTACAGGGAGGAGGTGAGGGCCCTCGGAGTGTGGTGTCAGGAAAATAACCTCACACTCAACGTCAACAAAACAAAGGAAATTATCGTAGACTTCAAGAAACAGCAGAGGGAGCACCCCGCTATCACATCGACGGGACAGTAGTGGACAGGGTAGTAAGTTTTAAGTTCCTCGACGTACACATCACGGACAAACTGAATTGGTCCACCCACACACACAGCGTGGTGAAGAAGGTGCAGCAGCGCCTCTTCAACCTCAGGAGGCTGAAGAAATTTGGCTCGTCACCAAAAGCACTCACAAACTTCTACAGATGCACAATCGAGAGCATCCTGTCGGCTGTATCACCGCCTGGTTACGGCAACTGCTCCGCCCACAAGGCTCTCCAGAGGGTAGTGAGGTCTGCACAACGCATCACCGGGGGCAAACTACCTACCCTACAGGACACCTACACCACCCGATGTCACAGGAAGGCCATAAAGATCATCAAGGATATCAACCACCCGAACCACTGCCTGTTCACCCTGCTATCATCCAGAAGTCGAGGTCAGTACAGGTGTATCAAAGCAGGGACCGAGAGACTGAAAAACAGCTTCTATCTCAAGGCTATCAGACTGTTAAACAGCCACCACTAACATTGAGAGGCTGCTGCCAACATACTGACTCAACTCTAGCCACTTTAATAATGGAAAAATGTATGTAAAAAATGTATCACTAGCCACTTAATATAATATTATTATACCCTACATTACTCATCTCATATGTATATACTGTACTCGATACCATCTGCTGCATCTTGCCTATGCCGTTCTGTACCATCACTAATTCATATATCTTTATGTACATATTCTTCATCCCTTTACACTTGTGTGTATAAGGTAGCTGTTGTGAAATTGTTAGGTTAGATTACTCATTGGTTATTACTGCATTGTCAGAACTAGAAGCACAAGAATTTCGCTACACTCACATTAACATCTGCTAACCATGTGTATGTGACAAATTTAAAAAATGATTTGAAACTAAGGGCAAGCATGGCATCCGTGACAGAGATGGAGAAACGTTCATCCATGTAGCTTGCTACATTTTCAGATATATTTAGTCAGAAAGTAATTTTCATTGCAAGTTAAAGCTTACTGTTAGCTAGCTAACATTAGCTGTCTGGCGCAAGTTCATGTTACATGTATGATCTGTGTAGTAACGTTATGCATATCTCAGAGCCATTTGTATTGCTAGTTATAGCCTAATGTTAGCTAGCTAGCTAACATTGAACCCAGCTAGTTGGTTAGATTTATCTACCTGTAGATTCATGCAGGGTAGTAATGTTATGAGTTGGGATTATGGTTCATTGTTTAGCTAGCTAGCTACATGTCTAAACCAAAGACTCCACTATTCAAGTAACCATTTCACTGTACCGTTTACACCTTCTAACAGGCTAGAAACTACCCAAAAACATTGTTTAGAAAGTTGCTTTTAATTTTTAAAAGGATGGGTTTATTGGTGTTAATTACGCACCAGTTATGCTATTTTGGACCCCCAGGCTGCTGAAGTCATGCATGATGTCATTTTGTTTTGTTAATAATTTTTCAGAACAACAATGACAAGTTTGATGTCGGACGACAATAGAATGTTCATGATGTCACTGTGACAACTGTTGATAGATGTAGTATAAACCAGCCTTTAGTCTTGAAATCTTTGGTTGTACACTACCATACTCACTGTTTAGCACATTGCCTCACACGTGAAAGAGATTGGTTGGGCTAAGTCTTAAGAGGATGTAAACGATGCTGAATGGGTGTGGAATAAGAAGAGCTCGTGTACCAAACATTCAAGGACCATTTTCTCAAAAGTGGGGTTACAAGTTTTTCAACTTTCAAAGCAGAATTACTTTCCCGTTTGTTCCTCAACTGCAGTGTATGATATACAGTTTTTCTAGCTGTGAGTCTAGGGAGTCAACTTTTATCTAATGTAAAAAATAAAAATACTAAAACAATGTTACAAAAGACCAAATGGAGGCGGTCAGTCACAAATATACTTTCTTTACATGAGGCTCAGATCTCACTGTCCCCTGTGTCCTTATGAGAGGTTAAATAGGGTAAAAACACTAGCTGTTACGGTAGATGCCTGTCATCAATCAGTTCCAACCGAGGAATGCGTCCCAGGAATAAAATAATGTGAATTGATCTGACATGTTGGCAATTCGGGTAACAGAGCTGTACGTAAACAATCAACTGTTTCCACATTTTGGCCTCTGAGCACAGAGGAGGGAAAGCCCTTGGGTGACAGGGACTCCACCCGACCACCCTGCTCGCACTCAGAGATGTTTTTTTATCCCCTCAGTTTCCAGGAATCAATAACAACAATGGTCTCCAGCTGCTATCACTGGTTAGCTGGGAGGATCGCAGCTGATTTCAGTCGATCTCTGCTTTCTAAAGGGCCCCACCACTCCCAGTGGGGATTCCAGGATGTCTGGATGGCTGGAGAAAGGCCTGGGCAGCATGCCGTTGCCTGCCATCCCGTTCCCACCACCGCCACCACTGTCCTCCTCCATCCCAGGCTGCATCCTGCCAGAAGCTGAGAGCAGCCGTATGTCGGAGTGTGCATTGGCCACTGTGTGGCGTCGGACTCCTCCCACCTTCTCCAGATAGGATTCCCCCTCCTGCTCCACTAGGGGAGCCAGAGAGGAGGAGTCTGAGGCATGATGATGAGTAACAGTGATCTCTGGTTGTGCCACTCCTCTTAACCTGGAAAGTGGTGCTCGGCATTCTAGGGATAGAAGAAGAGGAAAACACCTGTTTGAGTATTTCTCTGCTATTGTTTGAAAGTAATACAGTCGACTCCTGATGAGTATGCATTGGATAAATGCAATGCAATGTAGTTCACAAGTCCTAATTCAAGAACAATTGTTAAAGGCCCAGTAGTCAAAAGTATGTTTATTTCCAGTTTTTTTCTATCATATTGTACAACAGCTGATGAAACTAACAGTGCAACATTTTTTTTTTATAAGTGATATTTCCTGTGCCTTAAATAATTATTCCTGAATTCATCTCCCAGTGTATGGTGGAAAGCAGACTCAACCAGATTTTCCTCTAGGATTTTGCCTGTGCTCAGCTCTATTCTATTTATTTTTCATCTGGAAAAACAGAACAATTTCAAGCACACCCATAACATGATTCAGCTACTGTACCACTATGCTTAAAAATATGTAGAGTGGTACTCAATAATGTGTTGTATTGGATTTGCCTCAAACATAACACACATCAAACATTTGTATTCAGGACAGAAAGTGCTTTATCACATTTTTTTGCAGTATTGCTTTAGTGCCTTGTATCAAACAGTATGCATGTTTTGTAATATTTTTTATCCTGTATAAGCTCCAATCTTTTCAATCTGTCAATTAGGTTAGTTTTGTGAAGTATGTACTGCTGTTGTTGATTCACTTAGTCTTGCCATAACAAAAGGGTTGAATACTTATTGACTCAAGACATTTCAGCTTTCATTTTGAATTCATTTGTAAAAATGTCAAAAAACATTATTCCACTTAGACATTATGGGGTATTGTGTGTAGGCCAGTGCCAAAACAAAATCTCAATTTAAATGTAGGCTGGAACACAACAAAATGTGGAATAATTCAAGGGGTGTGAATACTGTAGTTGCTGGCACTGTAGTTGCTGATTGAAAATACAATTTTTTTGACCTCATCCCATCAGTAGAAGATGCCTGGCTATTCTTTAAAAGTGCCTTCCTCACTATCTTAAACAAGCATGCCCCTCTAAAAACATTTAGAACTAGAAATAGATATAGTCCTTGGTTCACGCCAGACCTGTCTGCCCTTGACCAGCACAAAAATATCCTGTGGTGTTCTGCATTAGCATCGAATAGCCCCCGTGATATGCAACTCTTCAGGGAAGTTAGGAACAAATAAACACAGGCAGTTAGAAAAGCTAAGGCAAGCTTTTTCAAACAGAAATTTGCAACCTGTAGTACAAACTCAAAAAAAGTTCTGGGACACTGTAAAGTCCATGGAGAATAAGAGCACCTCCTCCCAGCTGCCCACTGCTCTGAGGCTAGGAAACATTGTCACCACCGATAAATCCGCTATAATTGATCATTTCAATAAGCATTTCTCTACGACTGGCCATGCTTTCCACATCGCTACCCCTACCCCGCTCAACTGCCCGACACCCTCCACAGCAACCCGCCAAAGCCCCCACCATTTCTCCTTTACCCAAATCCAGATAGCCGATGTTGTGAAAGAGCTGCAAAATCTGGACCCCTACAAATCAGCCGGGCTAGACAATCTGGCCCGAAATTGTTGCAACCCCTATTACTAGCCTGTTCAACCTCTCTTTCGTATAGTCTGAGATTCCCAAAGATTGGAAATCTGCCGCGGTCATCCCCCTCTTCAAAGGGGGTGACACTCTAGACCCAAACTGCTACAGACCTATATCTATCCTACCCTGTCTTTCTAAGGTCTTTGAAAGCCAAATTAACAAACAGATTACTGACCATTTCGAATCCCACCATACCTTCTATGCTATGCAATCTGGTTTCAGAGCTGGTCATGGGTGCACTTCAGCCGTGCTCAAGGTTCTAAACGACATCATAACCGCCATCGATAAGAGACATTACTGTGCAGCCGTATTCATCGACCTGGCCAAGGCTTTCGACTCTGTCAATCACAACATTCTTATTGGCAGACTCGACAGGCTTGGTTTCTCAAATGATTGCCTCGCCTGGTTTACCAACTACTTCCCTGATAGAGTTCAGTGTGTCAAATCGGAGGGCCTGTTGTCTGGACCTCTGACAGTCTCTATGGGTGTGCCACAGGGTTAAATTCTCAGGCCGACTCTCTTTTCTGTATACATCAATGATGTTGCTCTTGCTGCTGGTGATTCTCTGATCCATGCAGACGACACCATTCTGTATACTTCTGGCCCCTCCTTGGACACTGTGTTAACTAACCTCCAGACAAGCTTCAATGCCATACAACTCTCCTTCCGTGGCCTCCAACTGCTCTTAAATGCAAGTAAAACTAAATGCATACTTTTCAATCGATCGCTGCCCGCACCTGCTCGCCCGTCCAGCATCACTACTCTGGACGTCTCTGACTTAGAATACGTGGACAACTACAAATACCTGGGTGTCTGGTTAGACTGTAAACTCTCCTTCCAAACTCACATTAAGCATCTCCAATCCAAAATTAAATCTAGAATCGGATTCCTATATCGCAACAAAGCATCCTTCACTCATGCTGCCAAACATACCCTCGTAAAACCGACCATCCTTCCGATCCTCGACTTCGGTGATGTCATCTATAAAATAGCCTCCAACACTCTACTCAACAAACTGGATGCAGTCTATCACAGTGCCATCCGTTTTGTCACCAAAGCCCCATACACTACCCACCATTGCGACCTGTACGCTCTCGTTGGTTGGCCCTCGCTTCATACTCGTCGCCAAACCCACGGCTACAGGTTATCTACAAGTCTCTGCTAGGTAAAGCCCTGCCTTATCTCAGCTCACTGGTCACCATAGCAGCACCCCCTCATAGCACGCGCTCCAGCAGGTATATCTCACTGGTCACCCCCAAAGCCAATTCCTCCTTTGGTCGTCTTTCCTTCCAGTTCTCTGCTGCCCATGACTGGAACGAATTGCAAAAATCTCTGAAGCTGGAGACTCACATCTCCCTCACTAGCTTTAAGCACCAGCTGTCAGAGCATTTTACAGATCACTGCACCTTTACTTAGCCAATCTGTAAACAGCCCATCTATCTACCTACCTCATCCCCATATTGGTATTCATTTATTTATTTTGCTCCTTTGTACCCCAGTATCTCTACCTGCACATTCATCTTCTGCCGATCTACCATTCCAGTGTTTAATTGCTATATTGTAATTACTTTGCCACCATGGCCTATTTATTTCCTTAAATTACCTCATTTGTACTCACTGTATATAGACTGTTTGTTTTCTTTTGTTCTACTGTATTATTGACTGTATGTTTTGTTTATTCCATGTGTAACTCTGTGTTGTTGTATGTGTCGAATTGCTACGCTTTATCTTGGCCAGGTCGCAGTTGCAAATGAGAACGTGTTCTCAACTAGCCTACCTGGTTAAATAAATAAAGGTGAAAACAGCTGGTTTTTTCTTCCCCACTCAGACCACTCCCAAAAGCTATTTTTGCCCATTTGAATGGAAATCTATTACAGTAAGGTACTTAATTGTTACCCTGAAATGATTTGATATTGATATAAAACCTGCTGCATTGGGCCTTTAATTACTCTGGGATATCTGCATGCTCTAGTTTAGTGCATGATGTCACCACCATCCCAAGCCATTGAATTGATCAGGTTGACTGTAATGGCAATCGTAGAAACAACTCCACTGGGGAAGGGGAGTAAAAGTGCAATAAAGAAAAAGTGTGTGTGCTAGCCAGTTCCAGGCCAGTGGGATAAGAAATGTGATCAAATGCAGATTTGCAGGCTCTGGTGATGTTTTTTATGTGATTTGTCATGCCATAGAAGCCTAGTTAGGGCTTTCAAGGCTTATTTCCCCTCATAGAGCCTGGGGGCCACGGTAAAGGGATCACACATTCTCCTTCTTATTAAAAAAACAGGTCAAATTGCTGTTAATGCTTCTTTTGAAAACAAGTACTATTTTTATTTTGTTCATTATTGTTCAAAATACAATATGATTAGGGAAAGAAAAAAATCACTTAATCTTACTACAAAAAGTGGGACCAAAGCTGATACTATGTTCTGTTGTGACCCAGGCCACTCACCTACGAAGCAGTTGGTGTTGCTAACGTGGAGGACGTTCCCCAGGTAAGGCGAGATGACTGTCTCGACCAATCCCTCTAGCTGATAGTACTCTTGACTGGGCCCGTTAGACTCATGGATGCCCTGTGGATAGATACAATGACAGAAACGTGGACAGATACATTGTGAGTAAGCATGGGATGGTGCTCAACACAGACAGTTGACACAGGGGCCTCACTTTGAACCCAAATTGCATTAACTTCATATTACGATGTGAGATAATGTTACGTTCATTTGCCACAGAGTCAGGCTCTGATTTGCCATGTAGTACAACTGACCCAAAGGCGTTTAGAAGCTACATGTACTAACTATTATTATTCTACTATATGTGGTGACAATTGTCACATGAAGTGTCTACATGTCCAGATTACAATGACTGGTGTAGAAGTAAGCTTACCTGCAGAATCAGCAGCATTTGTGTGATGGCTGGGGGGACTGTGGCAATGGGTAGTAGGTCTTCCAGGGAGAGCTTCAACAGGACCAGGTCTCTGAAGCCCAGTAGAGCCATCTGTCTGACGGTAAGCTCCTGACCCTGCACTCACACAGGACAAAACACACATAAACGAATGATGTTCATGAGGGATGAAATTAGATGGCAACATTGCAGTAAAGGGCTGGGAGGACTTCAAGATGCCAAATAAATGAAAGAGTATGGCAAAAAGCAGAGGCTGTAATTGAGAGAGGGAAGGAGAGAGAGATTTCTGACCCTACACTGACAGGGGCAGGAGAGGATTGTCCCTATCTGGCTGTGTGCAGTAGAATGAGCAGCCAGTTTCAGAATTAAGCCAAGAGGGCAGGATTAATAACACCCCTACTGTATAAACCAAGTGCCATGGGATTGTACCGATTACTGAGGGTCAGGCAGTCGGTTTAAAGTCTCAGCGAAAGGACGGGCTGTATGTTGACAGTACCTGAACAGGATAGAATATAGCCTGGAGCGTGGGCAAGATCCCAGTGAAGAACCTGACCCACATCTCAGACAGGATAAGGAGTTGACTGTCACCTGAGGAGAAAGGGAGGGACAAATGAACCACCATTAGATGACACTGTGACAAATGGCACAGATCTAAGTTCTTCCACAGAGCCTTCGTTCCCTGAGTCTGAAAGCATTGGACAGGTGGAAAGCAATATGGCACTTGGATAAGGATTTTTACTATTGAATTGCTATTACACATAATGCTTTATGCTACACAAGACTGAATTGAGGTGGTCAATCACAAATAAACTCTTTACATGAGGCTCAGATCTCACTCTCATTTCTGTGTCCTTAGAGGTTTTAATAGGGTAAAAACACAAGTGGTTACAGTAGATACCTGTCATCAATCAGTTCCAACCGAGGAATGCGTCCCAAGAATAAGACCTTGGGGAAATACCCTGACCATCTCGCTGTGAACAAAGTAGCTTCCTTAAATGTAAATGCAAAAAAGCCAAATTGTTTGCAATGTTTCATGGCGCAGATGGTACACTTACCCTCATAAAGTCTAATCTTCTCCAGAATATGTGACAGGCCTTTGGTCAAGAGTTGATTCTAGGACAAATTGTTAGAAAGAAGGAGTAAATGTTAGAAACGTATGTTTTTAAATTAAAGGAAACAGTAACAGTTTCAAGTTCTCTTACATGGCTGTTACCAATGACTCTATTAACATATACATGAGAGACATCTGGTGTGCAAATGAAATGCATCTCACATGCCAGTTAGTGTAAGGTTGCTGAAAGGAGGTGTTAATCTGTGTCCTATCCAAACACGTAGAAAAGGGGATATTTATAACCAACGTTCTGAAAGAACAGGTTTCAACCCCTTCAAAAAAATCAGTTCTCTGCTGACTGAATAATTGATCAACAAATGCACAGAAAGGCACTAAGCAAAAGAAAATCTGCTCATTGCATATAGAGGAGCTGGTGGGACAGCCAGTGGAAAATACGGAGCATAGTGGTTGGTAATGTTCCCTAGTTGCGCCGTGATTTGCTCAGTGTTCTGTTACTCATGGGGACACTACGTCACCGCAAAATTTATTGGGAGAGCTCGAAAATTCAAGCCCCTTTGGTGCTGCCATAGAGTTACATTAGAAGTGTCCATCCAAGAAGGCTCAAGGTCATTGGCCACAGAAAAAAAAATCAAATCATGTTATATCTACCGTAGCTTTGATTGGACTGATGTCAACATCATACTTTCAAAATCTTAGCTAGCAAGCTAGCAGTCATCATCATGAATGAAGTCGACAATCTACTGGCAAATCCTTTTCGATCCTTGCCATGTGAAGAGAAATTATGAAGATAATTTATAGATTAAACATATTGGTGCTCATCGGCCATTGGACATAAACATTACAGAACACATTGGAAATTGCAAGTTCAACAATGATGTGGTTTGGAAGGAATCGGTGGCTAACTGCAAGCATTGCAAAGCAATCACTAGCATGCTATTCAGTGGAGTGGGTGTGTGGTCCAAGTCTAGGTTTAAGGATCTCTTTTCCAAGCTTAAAAGGATAAACATTCAACATTTGCAATGCTGTCAATCCAGCATGGCTTCTGCAGCGTTCAAAACAACTGGAAACTCGGAACTGGGAAATCTCAGACTTCAGTGAGTTCAAGACAACTGTGACCTTGGAGAAAAAGACTAGCTCTGACTGGGAAAATACGTTTTGAATGGTCTTCCAACTCGGAAGACCAAAACTGTTCGCTGCTCTGGCCCCCCAATGGTGGAACAAACTCCCTCACGACGCCAGGACAGCGGAGTCAATCACCACCTTCCGGAGACACCTGAAACCCCACCTCTTTAAGGAATACCTAGGATAGGATAAGTAATCCTTCTCACCCCCCCTTTAAGATTTAGATGCACTATTGTAAAGTGACTGTTCTACTGGATGTCATAAGGTGAATGCACCAATTTGTAAGTCGCTCTGGATAAGAGCGTCTGCTAAATGACTTAAATGTAAATGTAATGTAAATGGAATTCAGAGTCGGGAACTCAAGCCTCTTTCTAGAGCTTTGAACTGAAGATCACTGATGTCATGATTCAACGTTTACAGAGTTCCCAGTTGTCTTGAAAGCACCATAAATCCAGAGAATGCCAGACTTTGATGACAAAGTTTGATGACAAAATTTGCCCACGAAGGTCCGCCACGCCACTTCCTGTTCAAGTGAGCACAGCACAACAAGTTGAGTCAGAAAATGTATTGTATGCTGCTTCAGAAATTATGTAATATGCCAGGGAGATGTGTATACTGTAGCTAAGAAAGTAATACTGAGTTGTTATGTTGTAAATTGAAATACTTGCTACACCAGAAGTTAATGGTTATATGTAGGAGGAATGTTTATGGTGGGGTCAATTGAGGGCGGATAAGAGCCATGGGCCTGGGAAGTTACTAAGTAAGGGAAAAAGGCAATCACATGGTTGCGGTCACTGATAACGGTGGTGAGCTGTGTTTTAGTGAGGAATGGGGGCCGAGGTCAGGCCAGGTCACATGAAGGGAGAAGGAACAGTTTACTACCCACATCACTTAACTTCCTGCCTAGCAACAAAGATGTAGGGTTTAGAAAAAAGGAGGAGACTCCGCCTAAAGGGAGGTTTAAATACTTGTGCTGTTGGAACCATGTCTTGGTCGCTGTTTGACCCGTTGGGTGAATAAACTTCGTTTGAGCTTTGACTAGTTGTCTGTTAGTTTTTCACTCTGTTTGTCAGAACCTAACAAAGTTTATGTTGTGTAGTAAGCCATTACTTGCCCATGTGCCTCACCCTAATAATTTGGTCCCTTTTCCCCTCATAATATAGCCTACTGTTCTGACTTGGTGGTGCATGTAGCCTATAGCCTGTTTTAAAGAAATGTAATCATTGAATATTGTAAGAGCTTTCATTGTCTGCATATGCGCCCCCCTTATTTATCCTATGGTTCTGACTTGGTGTACAGTGAGAATACTGTAAGAATGGCCCATGTTCTGAATTCTATCGCTGTACATTTCAAAAGTGTTTAACAAATAGTTATATTGACTACGTCCGTCCTAGTTCGCTCGTTAATGTCTTCATCGAAATTACGGATTGCCTCTCATCCACTCGTTGTCCCAGTATGCCATTATTTATACATCTCAATTGTCAGTAGAAACCACATATGTTTAAGCAAGTCAGCCATATTAGCTATGATTTTTTTAAAGGCAGTAAATGAGGCTGAATGAACTGTTTCTCTGCCAAAGCTCCGTTGATAGCAGTGATAAGGTGTTGGGACTGCTGTTGGGACTCCGTTGTTGAGACAGCTTTAAGTAGAAGCTAACAGTTTGTGGGCACCGTTTGTCACCGTTATAGTGCACTTTATGTATTGTTTAGTGTTGTGTAGTGTAGTGGCTTTGCTGGCATGCATCTCCATTTTGGGGGGGAGTTTGCCCCACCTAGATTTACATGCTAAAATCGCCACTGGCTCAACTGCTATTTCAAGACAAATAATTAAGACAGCAATCTAAATGTAGTTCATTAAAACACCAAAACACCTTTCACTTCAATTGAAAAATAAATATATGTATTACTTCATTATTATTACTACATTTGACACATGTATATGATTTTCCAGGTACCTTGGCTCTGTTCTTATTGAGGCATTTTCCTAAAACACCTTACAAACACATTTGACTGGAAAGTTTGTAAAGGGTTTTTTGGAATGAATGGGGCAAAAATCCTTTCAAATCTGATATGGCTATTAAATACACTACATATGTAGCTACATGTGCATTATATTAATAAACTACTCCTTTGATCATTTTGGATGGTGAATCTACAGTACATGCAAGGGGAAAGGGCATACCTGGAAGTACTCTGTGATGAACGAGCCCAACTCAGTCTTGAGGAGCCATCTAAAAGGACACAGAACAATGGGACACTAGCTAATAACGTGAAAGAAAAACATCGATTTAAAACGCACTTTATAAAAGTATTGACATACAGTGGTGCCCTAAATCAAAGGTGGTATAAACATTTTGATGTCTCCTTTCCTTTATGTTGATTCCACTAATGCCTTATCTGTCAAAGCCTTACGGGTTACAAGAACAAAACAAGGAGGACCGTATCCCCAAAGCTTCCTGCAGTGTGCGGTGAAGTCACAAAGCTCTTACAGAGTACGTCTATCTAGACTGTCAATTCAACCTTACCTGATGCTCTCATTGAGGGTGTAAAGCTCATTCGCTTGCAACCCTCCACCCTGGAACACTTTGATCACGGCTGTTTGGACGCTAAGGGAAAGAAACACAGGGTCAGGTCAGAGCTCATAGGTCAGAGGGCATAGGTGAGGGAGCCTCAACTGCCTGGAAAATGGGAAGCTCTGGCTGAGATCGACAGGACAGTATTTAAACTTTTCTGAAAGATGGCTGTTGTGATAGATGGTGATTAGGTTGCCTCATTTTGTCTAAGAAGTCATTCATACACTGAGTATACCAAACATTCGGGAACACCTTCCTAATATTGAGTTGCATCCCTATGCCCTCAGAACAGCCTCAATTCGTCGGAGCATGGACTCTACAAGGTGTCAAAAGTGTTCCACAGGGATGCTGGCCTATGTTGACTCCAATACTTCCCACAGTTGTGTCAAGTTGGCTGGATGTACTTTGGGTGGTGGACCATTCTTGATACACATGGGAAACTTATGAGCGTGAAAAACCCATCAGCGTTTGCAGTTCTTGACACAAAGTGGTGCGCATGGCATCTCCTACCATACCCCGTTCAAAGGCCCTTAAATATTGGCGCTCGTCGTCGCCAGGTTTACTAGCCGCCACCTTTCCCTTTTTTCTTTTCTGTTTGTTTTGTCTGCGATTCTTTTCACACCTGGTTTCATTTGCGTTTATTTCTGTGTGTATATAGGGTACCTGTTGCCTGCCTTAGTTCGTGCGAGATTAGACTTGTGTGTATTGCGCTCGATTGTATTTTGATGTTTGTTGTTTTCACGGTTACGCACGTGTATGTAAAGTGGCGGAACTGTCTTTGTTCCTCCTTGTTTTGAAACACACATCAAAGCACGCAACAGGCTAACCAATACAAGGGTTGATAATTGGGGACCATCCGGGAAAATTTGAGGCTTTTTGAGCCTGACAACAAGCCATTCTCAACAAGGTTGAAAAGTGACAGTGAAGATGAGGCCTCAGAGTCAGATGTTCAAGGGGTGGACATTGAGGAGATCTAGGGAGAAGACATGGAAGACAAACAAAGCTTTAGTTTCTGGACTATTATTTTACAGATGTATGTTGAAAATGTTTTTGGGAAATGGGATGGATCATTGGGGATCATTCAATACTCCCTTTCTTTTGGTGTTCAGTATGCACACATGACTGTAAGTCGCTTTGGATAAAAGCGTCTGCTAAATGGCATATATTATTATTATTATAAATCATCCCATGTGAAGAGTCAACTCGTTTAATTAAAGTTAAATTTGTAACTAAATCATTTAAAAAAATGTCTATTGGAAGAAAATTTATGATTTATGTCTACTTATGATAAAGTAAAAGGTTTATGTTTCTGTCTCCATATGATATGGTAAATATATCCAATGCAAAAAACATCTACATTTAAATGGTAATAATATTAATTTGCATATATTTTTGTTAACTCCCATGGAAAGTTTCCACCCCCGAATATTACCTAAAATGTGCAACCCTAGTCTTGCCCATTCACCTTCTGAAGGGTACATATACACAATCCATGTCTCAAATGTCTCAAGGTTTAAAAATCCTTCTTTAACCTGTCTCCTCCCCTTCATCTACACCGACTGAAGTGGATTTAACAAGTGACATCAATAAGGGATCCTATCTTTCACCTGTTCTGTCTATGTCATGGAAAGAACAGGTGTCCTTCATGTTATGTATACTCAGTGTATGTCTTGAGCCATGTTAATTACAAAAACATTTTTTAAACTTGTTTTGATAACAACCCACCGTGGACAATTAGTGCCCTGCAACATTTTCTGAATATGAATTCTCCAATGTAGTAAAAGAGGTGTGAAGTATGATGCATTTTGCAACAGGGAGGCATGGACATACTGTAAACAGTGAAAACCAGAGATCCATTTAAAGCCCCTCTGCAGATATTGTCATAACATGACATAACATATTGTCATAACATGGCCTTGGGGGTTTTCATAAACCTTTTCATTGTGTAGCAAAGCTGTGTAAAGGTACTGTCCAGAATCAACCCCTAGCTCATACCCCCTGGGCACTTTTGTAGAGCTGAAGGAATTAGAAAGGAAAATAGGGCTTGTGAAAACTTGGCATTGGCCTTTTGTCCTAGTTTAGGGACGGTCCGCTATCAGATCAAAACAGTGCAGCGTACCATTGTGACTTCGGCCCTTTGCTGTGGAGGACTGTGCCGTTCAAGCGGTGGCGGCGGCCGGTGACCATGTGACCAAGGACACAAACTCCACACCTATGGAAAGACCCCCTGCTTTCGGTGGACAAAGAGCATGCCAAGCACCTCAGTGGCACCTCTGGGGTTTATTGGAAGGGACCTCTTAGCAGCCGAAGCACCCGCTGCCCCATCCGCTTCCCACAAAACATCCTGTCAAATGCTCTATTCACTTCCTGAGAGAAGGGGGGAGAGCTGTCTGACACATTTCCATACCGAAATAAAGGGTTAGCTTCCGTTTCTGTAGTGAATATGTTCAAAACCGCCAGCTCAACAGTACTATCTACACTTTTTGCAGATAAAGAGTGATGGGGTGGTCAGAGAGGAAAGAGACCATCGCAGGTCTTCCTGCTCCAACCCGGACACTTACTAATATACAAAAACCCACATCCTCTAAATACTTCCTGGTGGGATTACAACATTATTTATCCTGTCATTTCCTATCATGTTCTCTTTGGACATTTTAGGGAAATAAAGTGAGGCACAAAGAAATATGATATGTATCAAATCTAGTTGCTTCCCATTTGAAAGCAAACCAAAGTCAGTTCAGTATCTAATGACTGATATAGACCCTCTGTCAGAGATATATGAAAAGAGAAACGTGTTTCACACACTCAAACACACACATTTAAAAGCAGTGTTGGATGTGGTTCACACAGATGAGGCCCACCCACCTATTCCAGACACTGGTGTTGGACAGCTGCTGGCCGACCGAGCTGGCGTGGAAGCAGGCGAGGTCCGTCAGCACGGGCGAGCTCATGAAGCGCGGACGGGGCCGGCGAAAAGATCCCATCATGCACCAGGCCTGCAGAAAACACAAGTCAGTGGTTAATAATGGCTATTCAATTGGGTGCAACTAAAAGTTCATGACATTGCCGATTAAAAAATAAATAAATTATCCTGCAGTATAGAAGTCTGTGTATGAGCTATTCAGTGCATTTCTGCCTCCAATGCTAAAGCCGTTCATTCTACTGAATAGACCACATGGAAGAAAGGAAGACTTGGTGTGACATTGTGAAAATTTCAGAATCAACAGCCACTGGCGTAGACAAAGACTGAAACCAAAATACTTTGGCTACAACACTCACACAAAATGTGTTTGTGGGTGTACAGTAAACCACTACAGTGAGCGAGTAAGTTCACTAAGCAAAACTGTGTCTGAGGGGGAAGACAGACACTCGCTCTCACAGCAGGTATGCATGCTTATGTTGTCTCAATACGAGAGAGCCTGTATCATTCCGAAAGCAGAGAGGTGGTGAACCCCCGCTGTGCAGTCATGTCAACTTCCTCTCGTCCATTAGCTTCCTGCCTTACTGCTCTAATCCAAACCTCAGTACTGTTTACAGCACAAACTGTGCCCTAATGAAAGGGCCAACCGCCAAAAGCCTGGGTTGGTTAGGTAAGAGAAGAGTGGCTAAGCTAGGCTACACTAGGATATAATAAGAGCCTGAGAACAGCATTGGATTTGGCGTCCCGCACAGATATATGGATAGCTTGTGAGCCAGGCCCCAAAAATAACGCTGTGTCGAGAACTTAGTAAACTAAAATGAAATAAGGGACAAGGTGACAGGAGGTGGGCCATCGCACAGCTTTTAGTCTCAAGTCACCCACTGACAGAGAGAGCAGGAAGCCCACATGAAGGGGAAGGGAGGGTGGTGAATGCCACCAAATGTTGTAAACAACGCACATGCGCTCTTTCCCACGCATTGAAAAGGCACTCCTGCACAAGCTGGCCTGGTACATAAACAATCACACACAGACTTGCACAAACACAAGCTAGCAAACACCTACGGTACACACTTGAGAAATGCACATACAAGCTGGAGAACACACACACCGCCTGTACCCACCACGTCACCCCATCCCACACACATCTGGGTGTCAGAAAGTATCCCTACCTCGCCAATCTACTCTGTAGAATGAGAGCAGATGCAACAGCACCCACCACTCATTTAAAGAGGCACAATGCCTAATATTCAAGATATGTGGGCCAACCCTTGCTTGCGTGAAAGAATTGGTTGAGATTTACAAATGTGTTATGACCAGCTCAGTTGGGCCTGTCTGTGTACAAATGAATGAATGAATGAATGAATGAATGAATGAATGAATGAATGAATGAATGAGAGAGAGAGAGAGAGAGAGAGAGAGAGAGAGAGAGAGAGAGAGAGAGAGAGAGAGAGAGAGAGAGAGAGAGAGAGAGAGAGAGAGTACGTGACTTATGTACATGTGTGCCCTCATCAAGTGCAGATCCTAAATTAGAGAGAACATCGAAAAGCTGTAAATGAAAGATTATTCTGCACCTCATTTTTTTCTCTCGCCTTCGTGCTCTGCTCTGCGTCCCCTCTAATGCTGTCCCTTTGTGCACTCCACTGAGGGTAGCCTGGCAACGCTAAATAAGTATTTAGCAATCACCTCTCTCTCTGTTCTCTGTTTGGCAGACCAGATGAAAATAAACAATAGCATGCTTGTGTGCACCCACCCCGGGTGCTTCCATTTGCCCTGATCCAAGAAGAAATCAGAGTGAGGGTTTGTGGGGCACTCTGCAACATCGCCCTAATTGAGACTAGGGTAGTGGGCAATATGAATGTATACTTTCAAAATACATCCATAAATACAATGTTTATCACAGATCTGTAGATGACTGGATAGGGGATGTTAGTAGTAGGGCAATTCTATGGTAACAGAATAACACTGAAATACTTTTAAATTGAAAACAAATTATGCCAAACAAAAACCTTTGACTCCAAAGTCAAAGAAACCAGACAAATCTATGCACAAGGAATTGTGCTATACGGTACTGTACCAAACTCTACTCTACTGTATTGTACTGACCTATACTCCACATTTCTTTACCATACTGTACCAAACTCTACTCTACTGTATTATATTGTACTGACCTATTCATTTCTTTACCGTAGATGTAGCGTCATTGCTTGTAGACGCAGTTTTTTGTTAGGCTGGGTGAATGTTAGAAACTACTATTTTAGATCAGCACATTAGAGATTTTCTATTTATCCAGCTCTCATTCTCTTTGAATCAGCACCTGTGCTCTATTTCCACAGGCTTGGTATCACCAACACTGGATGTTACCTTACCTCTTTGACTAAGTACTTACAACCTTCAGTGACATTCTAAAGATCTAATGCCTTCCCTAATCAGCAGTAGGAGTTACTAGTAAGGTCATTATTTTCAGCGAGGAGTGTCACACACACAAGCAGGCCTTAGGCTGCAATGACTGTCAGCTTAGTGTCACCCATCTTTACTGTACTTTCCTATAAAGGTGCATCAAACTGATGCAACTTGGACTCATGGGTAGACGTAACATGGTAAACGTAAATATGTCTCCCTCCACTTGGTATGATATGTTACATTTCGTATGGTATGTATACATTTGTGGAGGTCCATCTTCCATCTTGTATAATATAATATGTCTTCTAGGCAGAGTTGCCAAGAAAAAGCCATATCTCAGACTGGCCAATAAAAAGAAAAGACTAAGATGGACAAAAGAACACAGACAATGGACAGAGGAACTCTGCCTAGTCGGCCAGCATCCCAGTCTCCTCTTCACTGTTGACGTTGAGACTGGTGTTTGCGGGTACTATTTAATGAAGCTGCAAGTTGAGGACTTGTGAGGCGTCTGTTTCTCAAACTAGACACTAATGTACTAATTGTCCGCTTGCTCAGTTGTGCACCAGGGCCCTCCACTCCTCTTTATATTCTGGTTAGATACAGAATTACACAGCATTGTAGCAGTAGTACACAGCATTGTACGAGATCTTGTACGAGATCTTCAGTACCTGGGCAATTTCTTGCAGAGTAACAAGAACAGACTGACGAGTTTCAGAAGAAAGGTCTTTGTTTCCGGCAATTTTGAGCCTGTAATCGAACCCACAAATGCTGATGCTGCAGATACTCAACTAGACTAAAGGCCAGTTTTATTGCTTCTTTAATCAGCAGAACAGTTTTCAGCTGTGCTAACATAATTGCAAAAGGGTTTTCTAATGATCAATTAGCCTTTTAAAATGATTAGCCTTTTAAAATAATACACTTGAATTAGCTAACACAACGTGCCATTGGAACACAGGAATGATGGTTGCTGATAATGGGCCTGTGTGCGCATGTAGATATTCCATTAAAAAATCTGCCAAAATCTGCCATTTCCAGCTACAATAGTCATTTACAACATTAACGATGTCTACACTGTATTTCTGATCAATTTGATATTATTTTAATGGACAAAAAAATATACTTTTCTTTCAAAAACAAGGACATTTCTAAGTGACCCCAAACTTTTGAAAGGTAGTGTATTTGTTAATAATTCCAATTTGTTGTGGCTAACATTAGTTAGGTTCCTAACATTAGTTAGGTGGCTAACGTTAAATACACTAGGGGTTACGGGTTAAGGCTAGGAGTTAGGTTAAAGGGTAAGGTTAGGGGAAGGGTTGGCTAACAGAGGTCGACCGATTAATCGCCATGGCCGAATAATTAGGGCTGATTTTTCATAACAATCAGTAATCAGCATTTCTGGACACCGATTATGGCCGATTACATTGCAATCCATGAGGAGACTGCATGGCAGACTGACCACCTGTTGCACGAGTGCAGCATCAAAATAACCTAGTGGCTACAAGGAGCCAAGGTAAGTTTCTAGCTAGCATTAAACTTATGTTATAAAAAACAATCAATCTTAACATAATCACTAATGAACTGCACATGGTTGATGATATTACTAGGTTGACTAGCTTGTCCTGTGTTGCATATAATCATTGCGGTGCCTGTTAATTTATGATTGAATCACAGCCTACTTCAACTTTGCCAAACGGGTGATGATTTAACAAAAGAGCATTCATGAAAAAAGCACACTCGTTGCACAAATGTACCTTACCGTAAGCATCAATGCCTTTCTTAAAATCAATACACAAGTATATATTTTTTAAACCTGTATATTTAGTTCAAAGAAATTCATGTTAGCTTGGCAATATTAACTAGGGAAATTGTGTCACTTCTCTGCGTTCATTGCAAGCAGAGTCAGGGTATATGCAGACGTTTGGGCCACCTGGCTCGTTGCGAACTGTGTGAAGACAATTTCTTCCAAACAAAGACCGTAATTAATTTGCCAGAATTTTACATAATTATGGCGTACCATTGTAACAGCAATATTTAGACTTAGGGTTGCCACCCGTTCGATACAATACAGAACGGTTCGGTATTTCACTGAAAGAATAAACGTTTTGTTTTCGAAATTATAGTTTCCAGATTTTACCATATTAATGACCTAAGGCTCGTATTTCTGTGTGTTATTATATTATAATTAAGTCTATGATTTGATAGAGCAGTCTGACTGAGCGGTGGTAGGCAGCAGCAGGCTCGTAAGCATTCATTCAAACAGCACTTTATTGCATTTGCCAGCAGCTCTTAGCAATGCTTGAAGCACAGCACCGTTTATGACTTCAAGCCTATCAACTCCTGAGATTAAGCTGGCAATACTATAGTCCCTATAAGAACATCCAATAGTCAAAGGTATATGAAATACAAATGGTATAGAGAGAAATAGTCCTATAATATCTACAACCTAAAACTTCTTATCTGGGAATATTGAATATTCATGCTAAAAAGGAACCACCAGCTTTCATATGTTCTCATGTTCTGAGCAAAGAACTTAAACATTAGCTTTTTTACACGGCACATATTGCACTTTTACTTTCTTCTCCAACACTGTGTTTTTGCATTATCTAAACCAAATTGAACATGTTTCGCCATTTTTTTAGACTAAATTGATTTTATTTATGTATTATATTAAGATAAAATAAGTGTTCATTGTTCATTCAGTATTGTTGTAATTGTCATATACATACATACATACATACATACATACATACATACATACATACATACATACATACATACATACATACATACATACATACATACATACATACATACATACATACATACATACATACATACATACATACATACATACATACATACATACATATAAATTAAAAATCGGGCCATTAATCGGTACCGGTTTTTTTTGGCCCTCCAATAATCGGTATCGGTGTTGAAAAATCATAATCGGTCGACCTCTAGCTAACATACTAAGTACACTGAACAAAAATATAAATGCAACTTGCAACAATTTTCCTGAGTTACGGTTCATATAAGGAAATTAGTCAATTGAAATAAATTCATGAAGCCCAAATCTATGGATTTCACGACTGGGCAATTTATGCACACAATTTGAGCCATGGGAGGGCATAGGCCCACCCACATGGGAGCCAGGCCCACACACTGGGGAGCCCGATCCGGCCAATCAGAATTCATTTTTCCCACAAAAGGGCTTTATTAAAAACATAAATACTACTCAGTTTCATCATCTGTCCAGGTGGCTGATCTCAGACGATCCTGCAGGTGAAGAAGCTGGATGTGAAGGTCCTGGGCTGGCATGGTTACACGTGGTCTGCGTTTGCACCCCTTCTGAAAAAACCTACACTCGATCCCTCCGATGTCAACAACTACAGACCAGTATCCCTTCTTTCTTTTCTCTCCAAAACTCTTGAACGTGCCGTCCTTGGCCAGCTCTCCCGCTATCTCTCTCAGAATGACCTTCTTGATCCAAATCAGTCAGGTTTCAAGACTAGTCATTCAACTGAGACTGCTCTTCTCTGTATCACGGATGCGCTCCGCACCGCTAAAGCTAACTCTCTCTCCTCTGCTCTCATCCTTCTAGACCTATCGGCTGCCTTCGACACTGTGAACCATCAGATCCTCCTCTCCACTCTCTCCGAGTTGGGCATCTCCGGCGCGGCCCACGCTTGGATTGCGTCCTACCTGACAGGTCGCTCCTACCAGGTGGCGTGGCGAGAATCTGTCTCCTCACCACGCGCTCTCACCACTGGTGTCCCCCAGGGCTCTGTTCTAGGCCCTCTCCTATTCTCGCTATACACCAAGTCACTTGGCTCTGTCATAACCTCACATGGTCTCTCCTATCATTGCTATGCAGACGACACACAATTAATCTTCTCCTTTCCCCCTTCTGATGACCAGGTGGCGAATCGCATCTCTGCATGTCTGGCAGACATATCAGTGTGGATGACGGATCACCACCTCAAGCTGAACCTCGGCAAGACGGAGCTGCTCTTCCTCCCGGGGAAGGACTGCCCGTTCCATGATCTCGCCATCACGGTTGACAACTCCATTGTGTCCTCCTCCCAGAGCGCTAAGAACCTTGGCGTGATCCTGGACAACACCCTGTCGTTCTCAACTAACATCAAGGCGGTGGCCCGTTCCTGTAGGTTCATGCTCTACAACATCCGCAGAGTACGACCCTGCCTCACACAGGAAGCGGAGCAGGTCCTAATCCAGGCACTTGTCATCTCCCGTCTGGATTACTGCAACTCGCTGTTGGCTGGGCTCCCTGCCTGTGCCATTAAACCCCTACAACTAATCCAGAACGCCGCAGCCCGTCTGGTGTTCAACCTTCCCAAGTTCTCTCACGTCACCCCGCTCCTCCGCTCTCTCCACTGGCTTCCAGTTGAAGCTCGCATCCGCTACAAGACCATGGTGCTTGCCTACGGAGCTGTGAGGGGAACGGCACCTCAGTACCTCCAGGCTCTGATCAGGCCCTACACCCAAACAAGGGCATTGCGTTCATCCACCTCTGGCCTGCTCGCCTCCCTACCACTGAGGAAGTACAGTTCCCGCTCAGCCCAGTCAAAACTGTTCGCTGCTCTGGCCCCCCAATGGTGGAACAAACTCCCTCACGACGCCAGGACAGCGGAGTCAATCACCACCTTCCGGAGACACCTGAAACCCCACCTCTTTAAGGAATACCTAGGATAGGATAAAGTAATCCTTCTCACCCCCCCCCCTTTTAAGATTTAGATGCACTATTGTAAAGTGACTGTTCCACTGGTTGTCATAAGGTGAATGCACCAATTTGTAAGTCGCTCTGGATAAGAGCGTCTGCTAAATGACTTAAATGTAATGTAAATGTAAATGTTTGTGAGGCCGGTTGAACATACTGCCAAATTCTCTAAAATTACGTTGGAGGTGGATTATGGTAGAGAAATTAACATTAAATTAGTTTCAGTCTTGCTGTCAGTATGCCAATTGCACACTCCTTCAAAAGGAGGAGACATCTGTGGCATTGTATTATGTGACATAACTGCACATTTTAGAGTGGGCTTTAATTGTACCCAGCACAAGGAGAACCTGTGTAATGATCATGTTGTTTAATCAGCTTCTTGATATGCCACACCTGTCAGGTGGAAAGGAACATTTCTTACAAACAGGGATGTAATGATATTTGTGCACACAATTTGAGAGAAATACGTTTTTTATGCATATGGAACATTTCTGTGATCTTTTACTACAGTTCATGAAACATGGGACCAACATTTTACATTTATATTTTTCGTCAGTATAGTTGCAAAGTAGCTAAAAAGTAGTAAGTAGCTCCAAAGTTGTTAATAAGCTAAAATACTAAAGTTGTCCGTGATGAGATTCGACACGCAACCTTTGGGTTGCTAAATATTAGCTATTTTTTAAATACCAAACATAGCATATTTTAGTAATTTGGTTGTCCGGGATTTACATTTACTATGTCACTATTAGTCTATGAGAACAGGCTGAACCACCAAGGAGTAACGGGCAGCATGCTCAGTCCTGCAAAATTCAGTTTGGAGATGTTATTCAATGGTTTGAGTTCATTTTCTACATATGTATGCAGTTTTTTACTGCCGTCTAGACGTTCACTGACACTGACACACACTCATTTGAGAAGAAACTTCAAGATGGCAAATCAGAATCTCGAGAAGTTGAAAGGCAGAAAACATATTAGAAGTGTGACTGTCAACGTGAATATTTATCTTTAGAAGTAGGCTGGGCTAATTTGAATACATTTTGTAAACAAACATATTTTAAAGCGTATCTTACCTTTTACAAGCTCACTTCAACTACTCTTCAATTGCCGTGTGTCTTGCGCACAGCGGCGACCTTGTGGCGACAATTTCAAATTCGTGTATAAAGCATGTGTAGCCTATACCCCTTTGAACTAGCGAATTATGAAATTCAACCAATTGAAAGGTCCTTGGGTTTTAGTCTCGTCGTCTAATAATTTATTTGCTACATCTGCTACTTTCTACTGCGAAGTATCGGACGACGCTCGCGTTTACAAGTGTGACTTTCATCAATACACATCTATAGAGTTCGTTCATTCTCTGGTGGTGCCTGCCCCTCCTCCCCGACACCGATTGTTACGGAATACTTAACCGTTTCAATATTTATGAAGTGATCACCACTCTCTGTAAGCGGAAGCATTTTAACGGTTTATTATAGCCTATAATACAGTTATGTGCGTTGTCGCAGAATTGATAGGGAGTTTTTAGGAAATGGTCGTCTTTAATACAATATTGACTTTCACTAAATTCAACAATAAAAGCATAGGCCTAGATGCTTCACAAGAACTGTGTTGGAACTATTGCACACTGCACAGTATACTATTTTGTACCTAACTACTAGCATTGTAATTTGTATAATATATTATATCAAATTATACTATTCATTACACAAGCCAACTGCAGGCTTCATCTAAGATTAATGAAGTCAGGTACTGACTTGTCACACATTTAGTGTGAAGAAATGCAATTTCGCCTACCAATATCATTTCAATGTATAGTCCTACAAACCCACAGTTCTAAACCCTCTACTATCACCATACATGTTGATGCAACTAGTCCTGCACATATCATATTTTTTCAATCCATTATTATTGTGCAATCCTAAAAGGTAAACATTTAAACTTCAAAGTGTTGTGATTTTGATAAGAGTAAAATGAAACCGGGTGATATAAGATCAATCCATTTTTCCACCCTGACCAAACAATACATCCCTTGATTCTCTCAAAATAACCTTCTACCTGACAGCTACTTGACAGTTTAACATGTAAACGTGAAGTTCGAGACTCATGAACGTGCTCAAGAAAGTCAAAAACCCCACTGAGGGAATCATCATGTTGATTGTCAATCAAGAAAAAGGATCAGGCTAAAATGAATTGGACAGTGCTGATCCTTTATAATCACTTAAGCAAGAGCCTTATTTGGTCTACAGAGGGTCAAACCAGTGCCACATTTGAATAGTTAAGGTAGAGCACAAAAATGGTCAACACAACATCAAATCAAATTGTATTTGTTACATGCGCCGAATATATGCTTCCGGGTTGGAGCGAGTGGTCGCATCGGCACTTCGCTCCCGCAGGTAGTATAACTTTTTCATTACATTTCATTATAGCACAACGGTTTGATTTGTGTAATCTTAGCAATTTCTTCTCAGCTAGCTACATAGCCGTCTTTGTATCAAAGATAATTGCGTAATTATCGTATTTCGCCGTCCTAACGTAGTCTTCACTAGCCAGCTAGCTAACGTCCACTGATTAGCTGCACTGGAGAAACTACACTCAACTGAACGACTTGATTAGTGTAGTGTTAGCTAGCTACATAGCTGTCTTTGCTGTCTTCGTATCTTCGTATCCAAGATAATTGTGTAGTTTAGGTTTAGAGGGTGTAGTCTTAGAGTGATTATCTTAATTTACCGAGGTTAGCTAGCCAGCTATTTGTCGTCCTTAACGTAGGAGACTCTGCTAGCTAGCCAACAGCTAGCCGACAGCTAGCCAACGTCTACCGAATAGACTCACAACACCGTCACATTCACAGGTAGTATAACATTTTAATTTCATTTCATTACAGTACAACGGTTTGATTTGTTTGATCGTAGCTAGCTACATAGCTAGCTACATAGCCGTCTTTGTATCAAAGATAATTGTGTAGTCTAGAGCGATTTTCTAGGTTAGCTAGCCAGCTATTGTCGTTCTTTTAACGCAACGTAACGTAAACAACACTACTAGCTAGCCAGCTAGCCCCCGAATAGCAGCACTGCAGAAACTATTACACTCAACGGAATGACTTGATTAGTGTAGTGTCAACAACGCACCCACTGCCAGCTAGCCTACTTCAGCAGTACTGTATCATTTTAATCATTTTAGTCAATAAGATTCTTGCTACGTAAGCTTAACTTTCTGAACATTCGAGACGTGTAGTCCACTTGTCATTCCAATCTCCTTTGCATTAGCGTAGCCTCTTCTGTAGCCTGTCAACTATGTGTCTGTTTATCCCTGTTCTCTCCTCTCTGCACAGACCATAAAAACGCTCCACACCGCGTGGCCGCGGCCACCCTAATCTGGTGGTCCCAGCGCGCACGACCCACGTGGAGTTCCAGGTCTCCGGTAGCCTCTGGAACTGCCGATCTGCGGTCAACAAGGCAGAGTTCATCTCAGCCTATGCCTCCCTCCAGTCCCTCGACTTCTTGGCACTGACGGAAACATGGATCACCACAGACAACACTGCTACTCCTACTGCTCTCTCTTCGTCCGCCCACGTGTTCTCGCACACCCCGAGAGCTTCTGGTCAGCGGGGTGGTGGCACCAGGATCCTCATCTCTCCCAAGTGGTCATTCTCTCTTTCTCCCCTTACCCATCTGTCTATCGCCTCCTTTGAATTCCATGCTGTCACAGTTACCAGCCCTTTCAAGCTTAACATCCTTATCATTTATCGCCCTCCAGGTTCCCTCGGAGAGTTCATCAATGAGCTTGATGCCTTGATAAGCTCCTTTCCTGAGGACGGCTCACCTCTCACAGTTCTGGGCGACTTTAACCTCCCCACGTCTACCTTTGACTCATTCCTCTCTGCCTCCTTCTTTCCACTCCTCTCCTCTTTTGACCTCACCCTCTCACCTTCCCCCTACTCACAAGGCAGGCAATACGCTCGACCTCATCTTTACTAGATGTTGTTCTTCCACTAACCTCATTGCAACTCCCCTCCAAGTCTCCGACCACTACCTTGTATCCTTTTCCCTCTCGCTCTCATCCAACACCTCCCACACTGCCCCTACTCGGATGGTATCGCGCCGTCCCAACCTTCGCTCTCTCTCCCCCGCTACTCTCTCCTCTTCCATCCTATCATCTCTTCCCTCCGCTCAAACCTTCTCCAACCTATCTCCTGATTCTGCCTCCTCAACCCTCCTCTCCTCCCTCTCTGCATCCTTTGACTCTCTATGTCCCCTATCCTCCAGGCCGGCTCGGTCCTCCCCTCCCGCTCCGTGGCTCGATGACTCATTGCGAGCTCACAGAACAGGGCTCCGGGCAGCCGAGCGGAAATGGAGGAAAACTCGCCTCCCTGCGGACCTGGCATCCTTTCACTCCCTCCTCTCTACATTTTCCTCCTCTGTCTCTGCTGCTAAAGCCACTTTCTACCATGCTAAATTCCAAGCATCTGCATCTAACCCTAGGAAGCTCTTTGCCACCGTCTCCTCCCTCCTGAATTCTCCTCCCCCTCCCCCCCTTCCTCCCTCTCTGCAGATGACTTCGTCAACCATTTTGAAAAGGTCGACGACATCCGATCCTCATTTGCTAAGTCAAACGACACCGCTGGTTCTGCTCACACTGCCCTACCCTGTGCTCTGACCTCTTTCTCCCCTCTCTCTCCAGATGAAATCTCGCGTCTTGTGACGGCCGGCCGCCCAACAACCTGCCCGCTTGACCCTATCCCCTCCTCTCTTCTCCAGACAATTTCCGGAGACCTTCTCCCTTACCTCACCTCACTCATCAACTCATCCCTGACCGCTGGCTACGTCCCTTCCGTCTTCAAGAGAGCGAGAGTTGCACCCCTTCTGAATAAACCTACACTCGATCCCTCCGATGTCAACAATTACAGACCAGTATCCCTTCTTTCTTTTCTCTCCAAAACTCTTGAACGTGCCGTCCTTGGCCAGCTCTCCAGCTATCTCTCTCTGAATGACCTTCTTGATCCAAATCAGTCAGGTTTCAAGACTAGTCATTCAACTGAGACTGCTCTCCTCTGTATCACGGAGGCGCTCCGCACTGCTAAAGCTAACTCTCTCTCCTCTGCTCTCATCCTTCTAGATCTATCGGCTGCCTTCGATTACTGTGAACCATCAGATCCTCCTCTCCACCCTCTCCGAGTTGGGCATCTCCGGCGCGGCCCACGCTTGGATTGCGTCCTACCTGACAGGTCGCTCCTACCAGGTGGCGTGGCGAGAATCTGTCTCCTCACCACGCGCTCTCACCACTGGTGTCCCCCAGGGCTCTGTTCTAGGCCCTCTCCTATTCTCGCTATACACCAAGTCACTTGGCTCTGTCATAACCTCACATGGTCTCTCCTATCATTGCTATGCAGACGACACACAATTAATCTTCTCCTTTCCCCCTTCTGATGACCAGGTGGCGAATCGCATCTCTGCATGTCTGGCAGACATATCAGTGTGGATGACGGATCACCACCTCAAGCTGAACCTCGGCAAGACGGAGCTGCTCTTCCTCCCGGGGAAGGACTGCCCGTTCCATGATCTCGCCATCACGGTTGACAACTCCATTGTGTCCTCCTCCCAGAGCGCCAAGAACCTTGGCGTGATCCTGGACAACACCCTGTCGTTCTCAACCAACATCAAGGCGGTGGCCCGTTCCTGTAGGTTCATGCTCTACAACATCCGCAGAGTACGACCCTGCCTCACACAGGAAGCGGCGCAGGTCCTAATCCAGGCACTTGTCATCTCCCGTCTGGATTACTGCAACTCGCTGTTGGCTGGGCTCCCTGCCTGTGCCATTAAACCCCTTCAACTCATCCAGAACACCGCAGCCCGTCTGGTGTTCAACCTTCCCAAGTTCTCTCACGTCACCCCGCTCCTCCGTTCTCTCCACTGGCTTCCAGTTGAAGCTCGCATCCGCTACAAGACCATGGTGCTTGCCTACGGAGCTGTGAGGGGAACGGCACCTCAGTACCTCCAGGCTCTGATCAGGCCCTACACCCAAACAAGGGCACTGCGTTCATCCACCTCTGGCCTGCTCGCCTCCCTACCACTGAGGAAGTCCAGCTCCCGCTCAGCCCAGTCAAAACTGTTCGCTGATCTGGCCCCCCAATGGTGGAACAAACTCCCTCATGACGCCAGGGCAGCGGAGTCAATCACCACCTTCCGGGGACACCTGAAACCCCACCTCTTTAAGGAATACCTAGGATAGGATAAGTAATCCCTCTCACCCCCCCCCTTTAAGATTTAGATGCACTATTGTAAAGTGACTGTTCCACTGGATGTCATAAGGTGAATGCACCAATTTGTAAGTCGCTCTGGATAAGAGCGTCTGCTAAATGACTTAAATGTAAATGTAAATATAAACAGGTGTAGACCTTACAGTGAAAAATAACCAATAATTAAAGAGCAACAGTAAAATAACTATAACGAGGCTATATACAGGGGATATGGGTACAGGGTAAATGTGCGGGGGCACTGGTTAGTTGAGGTAGTATGGACATGCACATTCATAGACAAAAGTTTTGAGAATGACACAGATATGAATTTCCACAGTTTGCTGCCTCAGTGTCTTTAGATATTTTTTGTCAGATGTTACTATGGAATACTGATGTATAATTACAAGCATTTCATAAGTGTCAAAGGCTTTTATTGACAATTACGTGAGGTTGATGCAGAGTCCATATTTGCAGTGTTGACACTTCTTTTTTCAAGACCTCTGCAATCCGCCCTGGCATGCTGTCAATTAACTTCTGGGCCACATTAGGATGTGATGGCAGCCCATTCTTGCATAATCAATGCTTGGAGTTTGTCAGAAGTTGTGGGTTTTTGTTTGTCCACCCACCTCTTGAGGATTGACCACAAGTTCTCAATGGGATTAAGGTCTGGGTAGTTTCCTGGCCATGGACCCAAAATATCGATGTTTTGTTCCCCGAGCCATTTAGTTATCACTTTTGCCTTATGGCAAGGTGCTCCACTATGCTGGAAAAGGTATTGTTCGTCACCAAACTGTTCCTGGATGGGAGAAGTTGCTCTCAGAGGATGTGTTGGTACCATTCTTTATTCATGGTTGTGTTCTTTGGCAAAATTGTGAGTGAGCCCACTCCCTTGGCTGAGAAGCAACCCCACACATGAATGGTCTCAGGATGCTTCACTGTTTGCATGACACAGGACTGATGGTAGCGCTCACCTTGTCTTCTCCGGACAAGCTTTTGTCCGGGTGCCCCAAAAAAATCGGAAAGGGGATTCATCAGAGAAAATGACTGTACCCCAGTCCTCAGCAGTCTAATCCCTGTACCTTTTGCAGAATATCAGTTTGTCCCTGATGTTTTTCCTGGAGAGAAGTGGCTTCTTTGCTGCCCTTCTTGACACCAGGCCATCCTCCAAAAGTCTTCGCCTCACTGTGCGTGCAGCTGCACTCACACCTGCCTGCTGCCATTCCTGAGCAAGCTCTGTACTGGTGGTGCCCCGATCCTGCAGCTGAATAAACTTTAGGAGGTGGTCCTGGCGCTTGCTGGACTTTCTTGGGCGCCCTAAAGCATTCTTCACAACAATTGAACCGCTCTCCTTGAAGTTCTTGATGATCCGATAAATGGTTGATTTAGGTGCAATCTTACTGGCAGCAATATCCTTGCCAATATCCATGCCTGTGAAGCCTTTTTTTGTGCAAAACAATGATGACGGCATGTGTTTCCTTGCAGTTAACCATGATTGACAGAGGAAGAACAATGATTCCAAGAACCACCCTCCTTTTGAAGCTTCCAGTCTGTTATTCGAACTCAATCAGCATGACAGAGTGATCTCCAGCCTTGTCCTCGTCAACACTCACATCTGTGTTAATGAGAGAATCACTGACAGGATGTCAGCTGGTCCTTTTGTGGCACGGTTGAAATGCAGTGGATTCAGTTCATTTGCATGGCAAAGAGGGACTTTGCAATTAATTGCAATTCATCTGATCGCTCTTCATAACATTCTGGAGTATACGCAAATTGCCATCATACAAACTAATATGTGTCATTCTTAAAACCTTTGGCCACAACTGTAGGTAAAGTTATTAAAGTGTCTATGCATAGATAATAACAAAGTAGCGGGAGCGTAAGGGGGGGGGGGGCAGTGCAAGTAGTCCGGGTAGCCATTTGATAGATATAGATATTCAGAAGTCTTGGGGCTAGAAGTTGTTTAGAAGTCTCTTGGACCTAGACATGGCGCTCCAGTACCGCTTGCTGTGCGGTAACCGAGCGAACAGTCTATGACTAGGGTGGCTGGAGTCTTCGACAATTTTTAGGGCCTTACTCTGACACCGCCTGGTATAGAGGTCCTGGATGGAAGGAAGTTTGGCCCCAGTGATGTACTTGGCCGTACGCACTACCCTCTTTAGTGCCTTGCGGTCGGTAGCTGAGCAGTTGCCATACCAGGCAGTGATGCAACCCTCCAGGATGCTCTCAATGGTGCAGCTGTATAACCTTTTGAGGATCTGAGGTCGGTAGTCATTTTGGCAGGTTAGCTTAGTGTTCTTGGACACAGGGACTATGGTGGTTTTCTTGAAACATGTTTTTATTACAGACTCAGACACGGCGAGGTTGAAAATGCCAGTGAAGACACTTGCCAATTGGTCAGCGCATGCTCGGAGTACACACCCTGGTAATCTGACTGGCCTTCTGAAAATTGACCTGTTTAAAGGTCTTACTCACAATCGGCTGCGGAGAGAGTGATCACACAGTCTTCCGGAACAACTGATGCTCTCATGCATGTTTTAGTGTTACTTGCATCGAATAGGGCATAGAAGTAATTTAGCTCATCTGGTAGGCTCGTGTCACTGGGCAGTTCTAGGTTGTGCTTCCCTTTGTAGTCTGTAATAGTTTGCAAGCCTGGTCACATCCGACAAGCGTTGGAGCAGTGTAGTACGATTCGATCTTAGTCCTGTGTTGACGCTTTGCCTGTTTGATGGTTCATTGGAGGGCATAGCGGGATTTCTTATAAGCTTCTGGGTTAGAGTCCGGTTCCTTGAAAGCGGCAGCTCTACCCTTTAGATCTGTGCGGATATTGCCTGTAATCCATGGCTTCTGGTTGGTATATGTAGGTACAGTCACTGTGGGGACGACGTCATCACTGCACTTATTGATGAAGCCAGTGACTGATGTGGTGTACTCCTCAATGCCATCGAAAGAATCCCTGAACATATTCCAGTCTGTGCTAACAAAACAGTCCCTTTGCTTAGCATCTGCTTCATCTTCATCACTTTTTTATTGACATAGGCCTAATGCCTGCACTCTGTTCACTAAAATGTTTTGAACTAAAACATATTCCGACCTACCACCCTTCAAACACATATCCCAACCAACCAAAATTATTTTAATTGCAAGATACTGTATCTGTTACGTGTGCTCACTCTCTGGCCTCTAGGTCACCAGGCTGCTCGATAAGGCGCACACCTGTCACCATCGTTACGCGCATTAGCGCATAATGACACTCACCAGGACTCCATCACCTCCTTGATTACCTGCCCAATATATGTCACTCCCCTTGGTTCCTTCCCCAGGCATCATTGTTTCTGTTCTTATGTATTGGCGTACTGCCATGTGCTAGTGTCATGTTCTTGGTTTTGTTATTTTATTAAAACATTTCATCTGCACCTGCTTCCGTCTCACCGCCCAGTCATTGCAGTATCTAAGACTTTATACACTTTTCCCAAATGTATCATATCTGTAATAATTTTCGAAATATTTATCTGTATAAGAAAGAAAACATAATTTCAATAGATATCCTTACATGGTATGTTATATACATCCTCCTATGTCTGATCGAAAATGGGCTAAATCCGACTCATGAAAGGTCCAGCTGCCAAATAATTTGACCTGTTCAGATGCCGAAAATCATTGTGCTTCTTCACATGCAGGTGACATATCTGAGCATACATTTGCACCATATTCAATAGTAGACTATACAAGGCACGGAAAGGCAAACATTGTCATATTTAATCCAAGTTGCTATTTCCAAAGCACATCTCTGCAATTTCTGTTTTAAAAATTCAGAATAGCAAATCCAGAGCTCCAATCACTATACGTTTTCTGTAAAGATGCAAACATAGTCCAATCCTGGTAAAAAAAAAGTATTTTATTTCATTAACAGAACATAAAAGTTGCACACCCTCAATATCCCTGCCTGTCCTGTATGTTAAGCTGGATAGGTGTTGATTGGCTCTTTAGCGGCGGTCCCTCGCAGTCCAGACCCAACGTCGTCTGTAAGCCACTCCAAACTGTCAATGCATGAATTAAGAATAAAAAAGTGTAGATATTGCAAGAAAATATTGTTATTTCACCTAGCAATACCACAAGGTACCCACTCTAACTGCTTCATTTATGATGAGGAAACTGGAACAAGCTAGCTAGCTAGATAGATAGCTAGCTAACTTGCAACTTGGCTATCTTATATCAAGGAGTAATTCAAAACACGCCTAAACTTTTTTAAACTGTATTTCATATTGAGCATGTGCTGAAAACATATCAAGATCTGGATTTGGACCTCAGCCAAGAGAAGCATTTCTGGAATCAATAGTGCTTATCTTGAATGTACTGAGAAAACACAGATATTGTCACATCCTGACCTTAGTTCCTTTTTTATGTCTCTATTTTAGGTTGGTCAGGGCGTGAGTTAGGGTGGACATTCTATGTTTTGTTTTTGTGTTTATATTTCTATGTGTTTGGCCTAGTATGGCTCCCAATCAGAAGCAGCTGTCAATCGTTGTCTCTGATTGAGAGCCATACTTAGGTAGCCTATTTTCCCACTTTTGAGTTGTGGGTGGTTATTTTCCGTTTCAGTCTTTTCACCATACGGGACTGTTTCAATGTAATAAATATGACGAACACTTACCACGCTGCATATTGGTCCAATATTTCATACTCCTCAGACGAAGAGGAGAATCGTTACAGATATGCAATGAATACAGTCAGTATTTGTCAACATGAATAGAGAAAATAGGATGTTGCATATCTCAAGTCCATATCCAGCCATAGGAAATGTCTATGTGTGATATTCGGAATAATCCCAATTGAAATCAAATAATGGCAGGGGAAAAATGTCCACGTTAGCTACCCCCTGTGAAACTGTGATACAGCTGCCCAGTGGGAAGCACCCATAGAGAATGATAGAGGCCTCTAGTTGCCAAAAGTCCATTTTAGCATGGGCAGCTCTATTGACAGCTTCCACCACGCTTCCATGCTGTCACAGACGCTATAATGGCACAGAGACCTACAGCACCCGATGTCACAGGAACGCCAAATAGATCAACAACCACCCAAGCCACTGCCTGTTTACCCCGCTATCATCCAGAAGGCGAGATCAGTACAGGTGCATCAAAGCTGGGACAGATACTGAAAAAACAAATTCTTTCTCAAGGCCATCAGACTGTTAAATAGCCATCACTAGCACCTTACAGTCTACCCTATATACATAGACTTGAAATCACTGGCCACTTTAATAAATGGAACACTAGTCACTTTAATAACGTCCATATTTTGCATTACACATGTCATATGTAAATACTGTATTCTATTCTAATGTATTTTAGTCTATGAGGCTCCGGCATTGCTAGTCATTCGCACTCATTGAGCATCCCAATCAGCTACACAAAACGGTCTTGAGTGGCAACAAATCTGCCCAATTACCAGATTTTCTTTCCATACACCCACTCCTTTTAACACCTCGACTCGCCAAAACTCCGATCACCATATTGGGCAGTTACCCATACCAAAGATGGTGAATAAATGAAGATAGTTCACTCATGCGTTTTACCATTAAAAAAAAGGTAACTTCCAGTCTACATATATACCAATGTATAAGTGTCAGTGTCTGGTCTGGTCGTCTTTGACTTTCATTGATCCAGAAAAAAACTGATTGGGGTGTCTCGTTTCCTTTTCCATCTCTGATAGCAGGTATCACTGAATATGTAATTTTCCTGAATAATGTAGGTTATGTTCCTTTGCTCAGTCAGTGGATTGCATATTTTGTCGCAATTGCCCCTCGCTCACATGCCTGCCTCACCGGGGTCAACTTTAGAGATTCCTGTTTTTCTTCAGTCAAAAGACTACAATACCCACAAGTCTGTTGACGACCAAAGCAGCCATGACTGCAGTTATTTAACATAGAAGTCAACCTATTTCCTGTAGTTTCAAAATGATTAAACGTTCTGTAGCTCAGTTGGTAGAGCATGGTGCTTGTAACGCCAGAGTAGTGGGTTTGATCCCCGGGACCACCCATACGTAGAATGTATGCACACATGACTGTAAGTCGCTTTGGATAAAAGCGTCTGCTAAATGGCATATATTATTATTATTATATTATTTATTTTCATAAACACACCCAGTCATAATCTTCCCTTTCAGTCAGTCAACTTCAGTACAAAATACTATAGGGAGATGCACTGTTGTGACTTCAGTTGAAGGATGTACAATCAGGCCATTGAAATCCGCACCTCGCTCGAAGTCCAGCCTTCCATGGGTGATAAGGGTGAAGCTCTGATTCATTCCTTCAATTATTCCACTCTTCACCATGGTGTGAACAGGAACGATTCACGCTTCTAAAACAAACTGCTATTTGTGCTGAAGTTTGTACTTTTTCTCATACGTTTTCAATTTGTTTTTCAAATTAATTAAATTTTTTACTTCACCTTTATTTAACCAGGTAGACCAGTTGAGAACAAGTTCTCATTTACAACTGTGACCTGGCCAAGATAAATCAAAGAATTGCGACACAAACAACAACACAAAGTTACACATGGAATAAACAAGCGTACAGTCAATAACACAATAGAAAAAATCAATAATAATAAGTCGATATACTGTACAGTGTGTGCAAATGGCGTGAGGATGTAAGGCAATAAATAGGCCATAGTAGCAAAGTAATTACAGATAGCTCAGATAGCTGATGTTTAAAGTTAGTGAGGGAAATATTAGTCTCCAACTTCAGCGATTTTTGCAATTCGTTCCAGTCATTGGCAGCAGAGAACTGGATGGCGGCCAAAGGAGGTGTTCGCATTGGAGATGACCAGTGAGATATACCTGCTGGAGCGCGTGCTATGGGTGGGTGTTGTTATCGTGACCAGTGAGCTGAGATAAGGTGGAGCTTGACCTAGCATAGACTTATAGATGACCTGGAGCCAGTGGGTCTGGTGATGAATATGAAGCAAGGGCCAGCCGACGAGAGCATACAGGTCACAGTGTTGTGTGGGATATGTTTCAGCATTGGCCAGAACCCCTCTCTCCACTGGGATTCTCTGCCTCTAACCCTGTTGCAGGTGTTGAGTTACTGGCTTACTGGTGCTCTTCCATGCCGTCCCTGGGAGGGGTGCGTCACTTGAGTGGGTTGTGTCATTGACGTGATATTCCTGTCTGGGTTGGTGCCCCCCTTGGGTTGTGCCGTGGCAGAGATCTTTGTGGGCTATACTCGACCTTGTCTCAGGATGGTAAGTTGGTGGTTGAAGATTTCCCTCTAGTGGTGTGGGGGCTGTGCTTTGGAAAAGTGGGTGGGGTTATATCCTGCCTGTTTGGCCCTGTCCAGGGGTATCGTCGGATGGGGCCACAGTGTCTCCATACCACTCCTGTCTCAGCCTCCAGTATTTATGCTGCAGTAGTTTATGTGTCGGGGGGCTAGGGCCAGTCTGTTATTTCTGGAGTATTTCTCCTATCTTAACCGGTGTCCTGTTTGAATTTAAGTATACTCTCTCTAACTCTTTCTTTCTTTCTTTTTTCTTTCTTTCTTTCTTTCTTTCTTTCTTTCTTTCTTTCTTTCTCTCTCGGAGGACCTGAGCCCTAAGACCATGCCTCAGGATGATCTAACCTGATGACTCCTTGCTGTCCCCAGTCCAACTGGCCGTGCTGCTGCTCCAGTTTCAACTGTTCTGCCTGCGTCTATGGAACCCTGACCTGTTCACCGGACGTGCTACCTGTCCCAGACCTACTGTTTTCAACTCTCTAGAGACAGCAGGAGTGGTAGAGATACTCTGAATGATCGGCTATGAAAAGCCAACTGACATTTACTCCTGAGGTGCTGACCTGTGGCACCCTCGACATCCACTGTGATTAGTATTATTTGACCCTGTTGGTCACCTATGAACATTTGAACATCTTGGCCATGTTCTGCACTTTGAGATATCAGCTGATGTAAGGGCCGAGACGACCGAGACGATGATGGCTAAGCCGAGTTCGGGGTCAAGTTCATGCCCCCAGTCATGCGGTTATAGCATTTCTCACGGTTTACTCACAATTTATTTGTAGTTTGTCGCGGATTGGAACAGAAGTTACCTAAGGCAACTTCCTTTTCTCGGATGCCGGTACCTCGGTTGGGACCGAGGGGCAGGAAGTGGAGAGAGACTTGGGGCTGTGGTCGGAACAGGTGGAACTAGCATCCCAACAGTGGGAGACTTCTGGTTACATATATGGCTCAAGTTCGGATGATGGCTTGGGGTGCATTTCAAACTCAAAGTAGACAGCCTTCGGCCCTAAACCCTCAGCCCTTGAATGATGTTTCACATCGTCACCTTCGATTGTACCTTAAATTTCCCTTGCCCAAGCAAGGGAGAGTGATGATCGGAGAGGAATCATCCTTAGTGGAAATCTTGAAGTTGAGCTTAAAAACAACCAACCTAAAGCTATTAATGTACCTAGGAAGCTAACGTATCTATGCATCACTCCTCTCAGGTAGCTAGCTACAGTTACCTATAGCTGGCTAGCTAGTTTTATATTTTGGTCATTTATTCCAATAAACTTCAGAATACCCAAAAATATGTTTATGAATCTAGCTACGTTTTATAGACTCCTCATTACCAGACTAAGCCAATTTGCCAACGCTTAAACCAGTGTTTAAATCTTTTTTTAGCAACCTAGCTCCATACTTTTTCCTGACATGCTGAAAATGCAGCATTGTTGTTGATTAAATTTGGCACTTCGCGGCCAGCAGAGTTTCACATATGAATGCAGTTTGTATTGAATTGTGGGTTATATCAACCCCGCAAGTCAAAGTTGTTCACTCGCTCCCTCAAGCTAATTCAAGGGGGTGTCACGATCGTTAGAATAACTGGACCAAAGCGCAGCGTGATCTTGGTTCCACATCTTTTATTTCTAAGTGAACCTCACAGCAAAAGAAAAATATTAAATCTCAAAACGAAACGTGAAGCTAACAATGGTGCTAACAGGCAACTATCCATAGACAAGATCCCACAAAGCACAAAGGGGAAATGGCTGCCTAAATATGATCCCCAATCAGAGACAACGACAAACAGCCTGGTATGGTTCTCAATCAGAGGCAGCTGTCGATCGTTGTCTCTGATTGAGAATCATACTTAGGTAGCCTGTTTTTGTTATGCAGGTGAGTGAGGACCCAAAAGCGACTTAACAGAAACTGAGTTTATTTAAGTCCAAACAGAAAATAACATAATCCTGAATCCTTAACAGGAAATGTCCAAACGGGGATAACAGAAATCCTCTAGTTGTAGAGGGGAATAGCAGGATAAGCGGCCACAGACTGCAGGTCCCTTCGGGTAGGCGCGGGCCGTAGCTGACAGAGACACCTGCTCACACGCAGCATCTGATGAAGGCAAAACACGACAGGACGGAACAAGAACACAGCAACAGCAAACAAGAATCCGACAAGGACAGAGGCAGAAACCGAGAGAGAAATAGGGACCTAATCAGAGGGCAAAATAGGGGACAGGTGTGAAAGAGTAAATGAGGTCGTTAGGAGAATGAGGAACAGCTGGGAGCAGGAACGGAACGATAGAGAGAGAGAGGGATAGAGAGAGGGAAAGAACCTAATAAGACCAGCAGGGGGAAACGAATAGAAGAGAAAGCACAGGGACAAGACATGACAATATATGACAATACATGACAGTACCCCCCCACTCACCGAGCGCCTCCTGGCGCACTCGAGGAGGAACCCTGGCGGCAACGGAGGAAATCATCGATCAACGAACGGTCCAGCACGTCCCGAGATGGAACCCAACTCCTCTCCTCAGGACCGTACCCCTCCCAATCCACTAAGTACTGGTGACCACGTCCCCGAGAACGCATGTCCATAATCTTCCGGACCCTGTAGATAGGTGCGCCCTCGACAAGGACGGGGGGGAGACGAACGGGGGCGCGAAGAAAAGGCTTGACACAGGAGACATGGAAGACTGGGTGGACGCGACGAAGATGTCGCGGAAGAAGAAGTCGCACTGCGACAGGATTAACGACCTGAGAAATACGGAACGGACCAATGAACCGCGGGGTCAACTTGCGAGAAGCTGTCGTAAGGGGAAGGTTACGAGTGGAAAGCCATACTCTCTGACCGCGACAATACCTAGGACTCTTAGTCCTACGCTTATTGGCGGCTCTCACAGTCTGCGCCCTATAACGGCAAAGTGCAGACCTGACCCTCTTCCAGGTGTGCTAACAACGTTGGACAAAAGCCTGAGCGGAGGGAACGCTGGACTCGGCGAGCTGGGACGAGAACAGAGGGGGCTGGTACCCAAGGCTACTCTGAAATGGAGATAGCCCGGTCGCAGACGAAGGAAGCGAGTTGTGAGCGTATTCTGCCCAGGGGAGCTGTTCAGCCCAAGACGCAGGGTTTCGAAAGGAAAGACTGCGTAAGATGCGACCAATAGTCTGATTGGCCCGTTCTGCTTGACCGTTAGACTGGGGATGAAAACCGGAAGAGAGACTGACGGAAGCCCCAATCAAACGACAAAACTCTCTCCAAAACTGAGACGTGAATTGCGGACCTCTGTCCGAAACGGCGTCTAACGGAAGGCCATGAATTCTGAACACATTCTCAATGATGATTTGTGCCGTCTCTTTAGCGGAAGGAAGCTTAGCGAGGGGAATAAAATGAGCCGCCTTAGAGAACCTATCGACAACCGTTAGAATAACAGTCTTCCCCGCTGACGAAGGCAGACCGGTAATAAAGTCTAAGGCGATGTGAGACCATGGTCGAGAGGGGATGGAAAGCGGTCTGAGACGACCGGCAGGAGGAGAGTTACCTGACTTAGTCTGCGCGCAGTCCGAACAAGCAGCCACGAAACGGCGCGTGTCACGCTCCTGAGTAGGCCACCAAAACCGCTGGCGAATAGAAGCAAGCGTGCCCCGAACGCCGGTGTGGCCAGCTAACTTGGCAGAGTGAGCCCACTGAAGAACGGCCAGACGAGTAGAAACGGGAACGAAAAGAAGGTTACTAGGACAAGCGCGTGGCGACGGAGTGTGAGTGAGTGCTTGCTTTACCTGTCTCTCAAGTCCCCAGACAGTCAACCCGACAACACGCCCCTCAGGGTGAATCCCCTCGTGGTCGGTAGAGGCTACAGAAGAACTGAAGAGACGGGATAAAGCATCAGGCTTGGTGTTCTTAGTGCCCGGACGATAAGAAATCACGAACTCGAAACGAGCGAAAAACAACGCCCAACGAGCTTGACGCGCATTGAGTCGTTTGGCAGAACGGATGTACTCAAGATTCTTATGGTCAGTCCAAACGACAAAAGGAACGGTCGCCCCCTCCAACCACTGTCGCCATTCGCCTAGGGCTAAGCGGATGGCGAGCAGTTCGCGGTTTCCCACATCATAGTTACGTTCCGACGGCGACAGGCGATGAGAAAAATACGCGCAAGGATGGACCTTATCGTCAGAATGGGAGCGCTGGGACAGAATGGCTCCCATGCCCACCTCTGACGCGTCAACCTCGACAATGAATTGTTTAGTGACGTCAGGAGTAACAAGGATAGGAGCGGATGTAAAACGCTTCTTGAGGAGATCAAAAGCTCCCTGGGCGGAAACGGACCACTTAAAGCACGTCTTGACAGAAGTAAGGGCTGTGAGAGGAGCTGCCACTGGACCGAAATTCCGAATTAAACGCCGATAGAAATTCGCGAAACCGAGAAAGCGCTGCAACTCGACACGTGACTTAGGAACGGGCCAATCGCTGACAGCATGGACCTTAGCGGGATCCATCTGAATGCCTTCAGCGGAAATAACAGAACCGAGAAATGTGACGGAGGAGACATGAAAAGCGCACTTCTCAGCCTTCACATAAAGACAATTCTCTAAAAGGCGCTGGAGAACACGTCGAACGTGCTGAACATGAATCTGGAGTGACGGTGAAAAAATCAGGATATCGTCAAGGTAAACGAAAACAAAGATGTTCAGCATGTCTCTCAGTACATCATTCACTAATGCCTGAAAGACAGCTGGAGCGTTAGCGAGACCGAACGGCAGAACCCGGTATTCAAAATGCCCTAACGGAGTGTTAAACGCCGTTTTCCACTCGTCCCCCTCCCTGATGCGCACGAGATGGTAAGCGTTACGAAGGTCCAACTTAGTAAAAAACCTGGCTCCCTGCAGAATCTCAAAGGCTGACGACATAAGGGGAAGTGGATAACGATTCTTAACCGTTATGTCATTCAGCCCTCGATAATCCACGCAGGAGCGCAGGGTACCGTCCTTTTTCTTAACAAAAAAACCCCCCGCTCCGGCGGGAGAGGAAGAAGGCACAACGGTACCGGCGTCGAGAGCAACAGACAGATAATCTTCGAGAGCCTTACGTTCGGGAGCCGACAGAGAGTATAGTCTACCCCGGGGGGGAGTGGTCCCCGGAAGGAGATCAATACTACAATCATACGACCGATGAGGATGAAGGGAGGTGGCCCTGGACCGACTGAAGACCGTTCGCAGATCATGATATTCCTCCGGCACCCCTGTCAAATCACCAGGTTCCTCCTGTGAAGAGGGGACAGAAGAAACAGGAGGGATAGCAGACATTAAACATTTCACATGACAAGAAACGTTCCAGGATAGGATATAATTACTAGACCAATTAATAGAAGGATTATGACACACTAGCCAGGGATGACCCAAAACAACAGGTGTAAAAGGTGAACGAAAAATCAAAAAATAAATGGTCTCACTATGGTTACCAGATACTGTGAGGGTTAAAGGTAGTGTTTCACATAATATACTGGGGAGAGGACTACCATCCAAGGCGAACATGGCCGTGGGCTCCCCTAACTGTCTGAGAGGAATGTCATGTTCCCGAGCCCAGGCTTCGTCCATAAAACAGCCCTCAGCCCCAGAGTCGATCAAGGCACTGCAGGAAGCAGCCGAACCGGTCCAGCGTAGATGGACCGACAAGGTAGTACAGGATCTTGATGGAGAGACCTGAGTAGTAGCGCTCACCAGTAGCCCTCCGCTTACTGATGAGCTCTGGCTTTTACTGGACATGAAATGACAAAATGTCCAGCGGAACCGCAATAGAGACAGAGGCGGTTAGTGATTCTCCGTTCCCTCTCCTTAGTCGAGATGCGAATACCCCCCAGCTGCATGGGCTCAACACCTGAGCCAGTGGGGGGAGATGGTAGTGATGCGGAGAGGGGGGACACTGTTAATGCGAGCTCTCTTCCACGAGCTCGGTGACAAAGATCTACCCGTTGTTCTATGCGGATGGCGATTTCAATCAAAGAATCCACGCTGGAAGGAACCTCCCGGGAGAGAATCTCATCCTTAACTTCAGCGTGGAGTCCCTCCAGAAAACGAGCGAGCAACGCCGGCTCGTTCCAGTCACTGGAGGCAGCAAGAGTGCGAAACTCTATAGAGTAATCCGTTATGGATCGATCACCTTGACATAGGGAAGCCAGGGCCCTGGAAGCCTCCTTCCCAAAAACTGAACGATCAAAAACCCGTATCATCTCCTCTTTAAAGTTCTGATACTCGTTAGTACACTCAGCCCTTGCCTCCCAGATAGCCGTGCCCCACTCACGAGCCCGTCCAGTAAGGAGAGATATGACGTAGGCGATACGAGCTCTACCCCTTGAGTATGTGTTGGGCTGGAGAGAGAACACAATATCACACTGGGTGAGAAACGAGCGGCATTCAGTGGGCTGCCCAGAGTAACACGGTGGGTTATTAATTCTGGGTTCCGGAGACTCGGAAGCCCGGGAAGTAGCTGGTGGATCGAGACGGAGATTGTGAAACAGTTTAGAGAGGTCGGAGACCTGAGCGGCCAGGGTCTCAACGGCATGCCGAGCAGCAGACAATTCCTGCTCATGTCTGCCGAGCATCGCTCCCTGGATCTCGACGGCAGAGTTGCGAGGATCCGTAGTCGCTGGGTCCATTCGCGGTCGGATTCTTCTGTTATGCAGGTGAGTGAGGACCCAAAAGCGACTTAACAGAAACTGAGTTTATTTAAGTCCAAACAGAAAATAACATAATCCTGAATCCTTAACAGGAAATGTCCAAACGGGGATAACAGAAATCCTCTAGTTGTAGAGGGGAATAGCAGGATAAGCGTCCACAGACTGCAGGTCCCTTCGGGTAGGCGCGGGCCGTAGCTGACAGAGACACCTGCTCACACGCAGCATCTGATGAAGGCAAAACACGACAGGACGGAACAAGAACACAGCAACAGCAAACAAGAATCCGACAAGGACAGAGGCAGAAACCGAGAGAGAAATAGAGACCTAATCAGAGGGCAAAATAGGGGACAGGTGTGAAAGAGTAAACAAGGTCGTTAGGAGAATGAGGAACAGCTGGGAGCAGGAACGGAACATAGAGAGAGAGAGGGATAGAGAGAGGGAAAGAACCTAATAAGACCAGCAGGGGGAAACGAATAGAAGAGAAAGCACAGGGACAAGACATGACAATATATGACAATACATGACAGTTTTCCCCATTTTGGTTGTGGGTGATTATTTTCTGTGTCTGTGTTTTCCACACGGAACTGTTTTTCGTTTTCATTTTGTGTAGTGTTCAGTTTTAATTAAAAATATGACGAACACTTACCGCGCTGCGTATTGGTCCGATCCTTCTTAATCCTCCTCAGAAGAGGAGGACGAAAACCGTTACAGAATCACCCAACCCAACTCATGCCCTGACCAAACTAACACAAAGACATAATAATGGAACTAAGGTCAGAACGTGACAACTCTGTTACTGGTGATATCTATCCTTTGTTTAGCAAGCCTATTTCAGAATTTAATTTAGTTAACACTATCTCAAATGGTGGCTCACAATGTTTAGAATTTTTGGTTTAGGTTGATGGAGTTTAGGTTCACAGCTAGCTAGCTAATATCAGCAAATGTGCTAATCTCTCTTCACCTACCATCTTCACCAACAACCACTCCTTACCCTCCTCCATACCATTGCATGCCTGTTTTTATCAATGATGTATAGAAACCCTGGATTGCTGATACTATGTATTGGCTATTGAGAGGCGTTGAATAACTCTGCAGTAGGAGCAGTTCTCCATAGGAATGAATGGAATTCAACAGTATTTCAATTCAATGTTAAGGACAAAATTACATTTACATTTAAGTCATCTAGCAGACGCTCTTATCCAGAGCGACTTACAAATTGGTGCATTCACCTTATGACATCCAGTGGAACAGTCACTTTACAATAGTGCATCTAAATCTTAAAGGGGGGGGGTGAGAGGGAATACTTATCCTATCCTAGGTATTCCTTAAAGAGGTGGGGTTTCAGGTGTCTCCGGAAGGTGGTGATTGACTCCACTGTCCTGGCGTCGTGAGGGAGTTTGTTCCACCATTGGGGGGCCAGAGCAGCGAACAGTTTTGACTGGGCTGAGCGGGAGCTGTACTTCCTCAGTGGTAGGGAGGCGAGCAGGCCAGAGGTGGATGAACGCAGTGCCCTTGTTTGGGTGTAGGGCCTGATCAGAGCCTGGAGGTACTGAGGTGCCGTTCCCCTCACAGCTCCGTAGGCAAGCACCATGGTCTTGTAGCGGATGCGAGCTTCAACTGGAAGCCAGTGGAGAGAACGGAGGAGCGGGGTGACGTGAGAGAACTTGGGAAGGTTGAACACCAGACGGGCTGCGGCGTTCTGGATGAGTTGAAGGGGTTTAATGGCACAGGCAGGGAGCCCAGCCAACAGCGAGTTGCAGTAATCCAGACGGGAGATGACAAGTGCCTGGATTAGGACCTGCGCCGCTTCCTGTGTGAGGCAGGGTCGTACTCTGCGGATGTTGTAGAGCATGAACCTACAGGAACGGGCCACCGCCTTGATGTTGGTTGAGAACGACAGGGTGTTGTCCAGGATCACACCAAGGTTCTTAGCGCTCTGGGAGGAGGACACAATGGAGTTGTCAACCGTGATGGCGAGATCATGGAACGGGCAGTCCTTCCCCGGGAGGAAGAGCAGCTCCGTCTTGCCGAGGTTCAGCTTGAGGTGGTGATCCGTCATCCACACTGATATGTCTGCCAGACATGCAGAGATGCGATTCGCCACCTGGTCATCAGAAGGGGGAAAGGAGAAGATTAGTTGTGTGTCGTCTGCATAGCAATGATAGGAGAGACCATGTGAGGTTATGACAGAGCCAAGTGACTTGGTGTATAGCGAGAATAGGAGAGGGCCTAGAACAGAGCCCTGGGGGACACCAGTGGTGAGAGCGCGTGGTGAGGAGACAGATTCTCGCCACGCCACCTGGTAGGAGCGACCTGTCAGGTAGGACGCAATCCAAGCGTGGGCCGCGCCGGAGATGCCCAACTCGGAGAGGGTGGAGAGGAGGATCTGATGGTTCACAGTATCGAAGGCAGCCGATAGATCTAGAAGGATGAGAGCAGAGGAGAGAGAGTGTCATGTTTTGTCTTAGATTGTCTTGTCATTTTGCTTTTCCCTCTGTTCATTTTCCCCCTGCTGGTCTTTTTAGGTTCGTTCCCCTTTTTCTCTCTCCCTTCCTCTCTCTCTTCTCTCTATCGTTCCGTTCCTGCTCCCAGCTGTTCCTATTCCCCTAATCAATCATTTAGTCTTCCCACACCTGTTCACTATCTTTTTCCCTGATTAGAGTCCCTATTTCTCCCCTTGTTTTCCGTTTCTGCCCTGTCGGATCCTTGTCTATTGTTCACCGTGCTGTGTCTGTGTATCGCCCTGTCGTGTCGTGTTTCCCTCAGATGCTGCGTGGTGAGCAGGTGTCTGAGTCTGCTACGTTCAAGTGCCTTCCCGAGGCAACCTGCAGTTCTTGATCGAGTCTCCAGTCTGTTCTCGTCATTACGAGTGGAATTATGCCTTATGATTGTAAATTTACTTTACTGGATTAAAGACTCTGTTTTCGCCAAGTCGCTTTTGGGTCCTCATTCACCTGCATAACAGAAGGATCCGAACAAAGAATGGACCCAGCGACTACAGACGCTCGTAACACTGCCGTCGAGATCCAAGGAGCCATGCTCGGCAGACACGAGCAGGAATTGTCTGCTGCTCGCCATGCCGTGGAGAACCTGGCCGCTCAGGTTTCCGACCTCTCTGGACAGTTCCAGAGTCTTCGTCTCGTGCCACCTGTTACTTCCTGGCCTGCCGAGCCTCCGGAACCTAGGGTTAATAACCCACCTTGCTACTCCGGGCAGCCCACGGAGTGCCGCTCCTTTCTCACCCAGTGTGATATTGTGTTCTCTCTCCAACCCAACACATACTCTAGCGAGAGAGCTCGGGTTGCTTACGTCATTTCACTCCTTACTGGCCGGGCTCGAGAGTGGGGCACAGCTATCTGGGAGGCAAGGGCTGATTGTTCAAACAATTACCAGAACTTTAAAGAGGAGATGATTCGGGTTTTTGACCGTTCAGTTTTTGGTAGGGAGGCTTCTAGGGCCCTGGCTTCCCTATGCCAAGGTGATCGATCCATAACGGATTACTCTATAGAGTTTCGCACTCTTGCTGCCTCTAGTGACTGGAACGAGCCGGCGCTGCTCGCTCGTTTTCTGGAGGGACTCCACGCAGTGGTCAAAGATGAGATTCTCTCTCGGGAGGTTCCTTCCAGTGTGGACTCTTTGATTGCTCTCGCCATCCGCATAGAACGACGGGTAGATCTTCGTCACCAAGCTCGTGGAGGAGAGCTCGTGTCAACGGTGTTTCCCTGCTCCGCATCGCAACCATCTCCCTCCTCTGGCTCTGAGACTGAGCCCATGCAGCTGGGAGGTATTCGCATCTCGACTAAGGAGAGGGAACGGAGGATCACCAACCGCCTGTGCCTCTATTGCGGATTTGATGGACATTTTGTCAATTCATGTCCAGTAAAAGGCCAGAGCTCATCAGTAAGCGGAGGGCTACTGGTGAGCGCTACTACTCAGGTCTCTTCATCTAGATCCTGTACTACTATGTCGGTCCATCTACGCTGGACCGGTTCGGGTGCTACATGCAGTGCCTTGATTGACTCTGGGGCTGAGGGTTGTTTCATGGACGAAGCATGGGCTCGGAAACATGGCATTCCTTTCAGACAGTTAGACAAGCCTACACCCATGTTTGCCTTAGATGGTAGTCATCTTCCCAGTATCAGATTTGAGACACTACCTTTAACTCTCACAGTATCTGGTAACCACAGTGAGACTATTTCTTTTTGATTTTTCGTTCACCTTTTACACCTGTTGTTTTGGGTCATCCCTGGCTAGTATGTCATAATCCTTCTATTAATTGGTCTAGTAATTCTATCCTATCCTGGAACGTTTCTTGTCATGTGAAGTGTTTAATGTCTGCCATCCCTCCCATTTCTTCTGTCCCCACTTCTCAGGAGGAACCTGGCGATTTGACAGGAGTGCCGGAGGAATATCATGATCTGCGCACGGTCTTCAGTCGGTCCCGAGCCAACTCCCTTCCTCCTCACCGGTCGTATGATTGTAGTATTGATCTCCTTCCGGGGACCACTCCTCCTCGGGTTAGACTATACTCTCTGTCGGCTCCCGAACGTAAGGCTCTCGAGGATTATTTATCTGTGTCTCTTGACGCCGGTACCATAGTGCCTTCTTCCTCTCCGGCCGGGGCGGGGTTCTTTTTGTTAAGAAAAAGGACGGTACTCTGCGCCCTGCGTGGATTATCGAGGGCTGAATGACATAACGGTTAAGAATCGTTATCCGCTTCCCCTTATGTCATCAGCCTTCGAGATTCTGCAGGGAGCCAGGTGCTTTACTAAGTTGGACCTTCGTAACGCTTACCATCTCGTGCGCATCAGAGAGGGGGACGAGTGGAAAACGGCGTTTAACACTCCGTTAGGGCATTTTGAGTACCGGGTTCTGCCGTTTGGTCTCGCCAATGCGCCAGCTGTTTTTCAGGCATTAGTTAATGATGTTCTGAGAGACATGCTGAACATCTTTGTTTTTGTCTATCTTGACGATATCCTGATTTTTTCACCGTCACTCGAGATTCATGGTCAGCACGTTCGACGTGTTCTACAGCGCCTTTTAGAGAATTGTCTCTACGTGAAGGCTGAGAAGTGCTCTTTTCATGTCTCCTCCGTTACTTTTCTCGGTTCCGTTATTTCCGCTGAAGGCATTCAGATGGATTCCGCTAAGGTCCAAGCTGTCAGTGATTGGCCCGTTCCAAGGTCACGTGTCGAGTTGCAGCGCTTTTTAGGTTTCGCTAATTTCTATCGCCGTTTCATTCGTAATTTCGGTCAAGTTGCTGCCCCTCTCACAGCTCTTACTTCTGTCAAGACGTGTTTTAAGTGGTCCGGTTCCGCCCAGGGAGCTTTTGATCTTCTAAAAGAACGTTTTACGTCCGCTCCTATCCTCGTTACTCCTGACGTCACTAGACAATTCATTGTCGAGGTTGACGCTTCAGAGGTAGGCGTGGGAGCCATTCTATCCCAGCGCTTCCAGTCTGACGATAAGGTTCATCCTTGCGCTTATTTTTCTCATCGCCTGTCGCCATCTGAGCGCAACTATGATGTGGGTAACCGTGAACTGCTCGCCATCCGCTTAGCCCTAGGCGAATGGCGACAGTGGTTGGAGGGGGCGACCGTTCCTTTTGTCGTTTGGACAGACCATAAGAACCTTGAGTACATCCGTTCTGCCAAACGACTTAATGCCCGTCAAGCTCGTTGGGCGTTGTTTTTCGCTCGTTTCGAGTTTGTGATTTCTTACCGTCCGGGTAGCAAGAACACCAAGCCTGATGCCTTATCCCGTCTGTTTAGTTCTTCTGTGGCTTCTACTGATCCCGAGGGGATTCTTCCTTATGGGCGTGTTGTCGGGTTGACAGTCTGGGGAATTGAAAGACAGGTTAAGCAAGCACTCACGCACACTGCGTCGCCGCGCGCTTGTCCTAGTAACCTCCTTTTCGTTCCTGTTTCCACTCGTCTGGCTGTTCTTCAGTGGGCTCACTCTGCCAAGTTAGCTGGTCATCCCGGTGTTCGAGGCACTCTTGCGTCTATTCGCCAGCGATTTTGGTGGCCGACTCAGGAGCGTGACACGCGCCGTTTCGTGGCTGCTTGTTCGGACTGCGCGCAGACTAAGTCGGGTAACTCTCCTCCTGCCGGTCGTCTCAGACCGCTCCCCATTCCTTCTCGACCATGGTCTCACATCGCCCTAGACTTCATTACCGGTCTGCCTTTGTCTGCGGGGAAGACTGTGATTCTTACGGTTGTCGATAGGTTCTCTAAGGCGGCACATTTCATTCCCCTCGCTAAACTTCCTTCCGCTAAGGAGACGGCACAAATCATTATCGAGAATGTGTTCAGAATTCATGGCCTCCCGTTAGACGCCGTTTCAGACAGAGGCCCGCAATTCACGTCACAATTTTGGAGGGAGTTCTGTCGTTTGATTGGTGCGTCCGTCAGTCTCTCTTCCGGGTTTCATCCCCAGTCTAACGGTCAAGCAGAGAGGGCCAATCAGACGATTGGTCGCATACTACGCAGCCTTTCTTTCAGAAACCCTGCGTCTTGGGCAGAACAGCTCCCCTGGGCAGAATACGCTCACAATTCGCTTCCTTCGTCTGCTACCGGGTTATCTCCGTTTCAGAGTAGTCTGGGTTACCAGCCTCCTCTGTTCTCATCCCAGCTTGCTGAGTCCAGCGTTCCCTCCGCTCAAGCGTTTGTCCAACGTTGTGAGCGCACCTGGAGGAGGGTGAGGTCTGCACTTTGCCGTTACAGGGCACAGACTGTGAGAGCCGCCAATAAACGTAGGATTAAGAGTCCAAGGTATTGTTGCGGCCAGAGAGTGTGGCTTTCCACTCGCAACCTTCCTCTTACGACAGCTTCTCGTAAGTTGACTCCGCGGTTCATTGGTCCGTTCCGTGTCTCCCAGGTCGTCAATCCTGTCGCTGTGCGACTGCTTCTTCCGCGACATCTTCGTCGCATCCATCCTGTCTTCCATGTCTCCTGTGTCAAGCCCTTTCTTCGCACCCCCGTTCGTCTTCCCTCCCCCTCCCGTCCTTGTCGAGAGCGCACCTATTTACAAGGTACGTAGGATCATGGACATGCGTTCTCGGGGACGGGGTCACCAATACTTAGTGGATTGGGAGGGTTACGGTCCTGAGGAGAGGAGTTGGGTTCCGTCTCGGGACGTGCTGGACCGTTCACTTATTGATGATTTCCTCCGTTGCCGCCAGGATTCCTCCTCGAGTGCGCCAGGAGGCGCTCGGTGAGTGGGGGGTACTGTCATGTTTTGTCTTAGATTGTCTTGTCATTTTGCTTTTCCCTCTGTTCATTTTCCCCCTGCTGGTCTTTTTAGGTTCGTTCCCCTTTTTCTCTCTCCCTTCCTCTCTCTCTTCTCTCTATCGTTCCGTTCCTGCTCCCAGCTGTTCCTATTCCCCTAATCAATCATTTAGTCTTCCCACACCTGTTCACTATCTTTTTCCCTGATTAGAGTCCCTATTTCTCCCCTTGTTTTCCGTTTCTGCCCTGTCGGATCCTTGTCTATTGTTCACCGTGCTGTGTCTGTGTATCGCCCTGTCGTGTCGTGTTTCCCTCAGATGCTGCGTGGTGAGCAGGTGTCTGAGTCTGCTACGTTCAAGTGCCTTCCCGAGGCAACCTGCAGTTCTTGATCGAGTCTCCAGTCTGTTCTCGTCATTACGAGTGGAATTATGCCTTATGATTGTAAATTTACTTTACTGGATTAAAGACTGTTTTCGCCAAGTCGCTTTTGGGTCCTCATTCACCTGCATAACAGAGAGTTAGCTTTAGCGGTGAGGAGCGCCTCCGTGATACAGAGGAGAGCAGTCTCAGTTGAATGACTAGTCTTGAAACCTGACTGATTTGGATCAAGAAGGTCATTCAGAGAGAGATAGCGGGAGAGCTGGCCAAGGACGGCACGTTCAAGAGTTTTGGAGAGAAAAGAAAGAAGGGATACTGGTCTGTAATTGTTGACATCGGAGGGATCGAGTGTAGGTTTTTTCAGAAGGGGTGCAACTCTCGCTCTCTTGAAGACGGAAGGGACGTAGCCAGCGGTCAGCGATGAGTTGATGAGCGAGGTGAGGTAAGGGAGAAGGTCTCCGGAAATGGTCTGGAGAAGAGGGGAGGGGATAGGGTCAAGCGGGCAGGTTGTTGGGCGGCCGGCCGTCACAAGACGCGAGATTTCATCTGGAGAGAGAGGGAGAAAGAGGTCAGAGCACAGGGTAGGGCAGTGTGAGCAGAACCAGCGGTGTCGTTTGACTTAGCAAACGAGGATCGGATGTCGTCGACCTTCTTTTCAAAATGGTTGACGAAGTCGTCTGCAGAGAGGGAGGAGGGGGAGGGGGAGGAGGATTCAGGAGGGAGGAGAAGGTGGCAAAGAGCTTCCTAGGGTTAGAGGCAGATGCTTGGAATTTAGCGTGGTAGAAAGTGGCTTTAGCAGCAGAGACAGAGGAGGAAAATGTAGAGAGGAGGGAGTGAAAGGATGCCAGGTCCGCAGGGAGGCGAGTTTTCCTCCATTTCCGCTCGGCTGCCCGGAGCCCTGTTCTGTGAGCTCGCAATGAGTCATCGAGCCACGGAGCGGGAGGGGAGGACCGAGCCGGCCTGGAGGATAGGGGACATAGAGAGTCAAAGGATGCAGAGAGGGAGGAGAGGAGGGTTGAGGAGGCAGAATCAGGAGATAGGTTGGAGAAGGTTTGAGCGGAGGGAAGAGATGATAGGATGGAAGAGGAGAGAGTAGCGGGGGGAGAGAGAGCGAAGGTTGGGACGGCGCGATACCATCCGAGTAGGGGCAGTGTGGGAGGTGTTGGATGAGAGCGAGAGGGAAAAGGATACAAGGTAGTGGTCGGAGACTTGGAGGGGAGTTGCAATGAGGTTAGTGGAAGAACAGCATCTAGTAAAGATGAGGTCGAGCGTATTGCCTGCCTTGTGAGTAGGGGGAAGGTGAGAGGGTGAGGTCAAAAGAGGAGAGGAGTGGAAAGAAGGAGGCAGAGAGGAATGAGTCAAAGGTAGACGTGGGGAGGTTAAAGTCGCCCAGAACTGTGAGAGATGAGCCGTCCTCAGGAAAGGAGCTTATCAAGGCATCAAGCTCATTGATGAACTCTCCGAGGGAACCTGGAGGGCGATAAATGATAAGGATGTTAAGCTTGAAAGGGCTGGTAACTGTGACAGCATGGAATTCAAAGGAGGCGATAGACAGATGGGTAAGGGGAGAAAGAGAGAATGACCACTTGGGAGAGATGAGGATCCCGGTGCCACCACCCCGCTGACCAGAAGCTCTCGGGGTGTGCGAGAACACGTGGGCGGACGAAGAGAGAGCAGTAGGAGTAGCAGTGTTGTCTGTGGTGATCCATGTTTCCGTTAGTGCCAAGAAGTCGAGGGACTGGAGGGAGGCATAGGCTGAGATGAACTCTGCCTTGTTGACCGCAGATCGGCAGTTCCAGAGGCTACCGGAGACCTGGAACTCCACGTGGGTCGTGCTCGCTGGGACCACCAGATTAGGGTGGCCGCGGCCACGCGGTGTGGAGCGTTTGTATGGTCTGTGCAGAGAGGAGAGAACAGGGATAAACAGACACATAGTTGACAGGCTACAGAAGAGGCTACGCTAATGCAAAGGAGATTGGAATGACAAGTGGACTACACGTCTCGAATGTTCAGAAATTTAAGCTACGTAGCAAGAATCTTATTGACTAAAATGATTAAAATGATACAGTAAGTATTGCTGAAGTAGGCTAGCTGGCAGTGGGTGCGTTGTTGACACTACACTAATCAAGTCGTTCCGTTGAGTGTAATAGTTTCTGCAGTGCTGCTATTCGGGGGCTAGCTGGCTAGCTAGTAGTGTTGTTTACGCTACGTTGCGTTAAAAGAACGACAATAGCTGGCTACATGTATTTAATTGTGTTTTTTTGTGGGGACAGTAACATTAGTAATCTTTAAATATTATACATTTTATTTGTATGTTGAGCTCACAATCTAATTTAAAAAGTATGCATTAAGGTGTCTGTAATAGAACACGTGGCAAAAACAAATGCTATTTAAAGTGCAATATGTAACTTTTTGGGCGACCCGACCAAATTCACATAGAAATATGAGTTATAGATCTATCATTCTACTTAAAAGCATGTCTAATAAGCGGTAGATATGTTCTATCAAACAATCAAATGTATTTATGAAGCCCTTTTTACATCAGCAGATGTCACAAAGTGTTATACAGAAACCCAGCCTAAAACCCCAAACAACAAGCAAGGCAAATGTAGAAGCCCGGTGGTTAGGAAAAACTCCATAGAAAGGCCAGAACCTAGGAAGAAACCTAGAGAGGAACCAGGCTCTGAGGGGTGGCCAGTCCTGTTCTGGCTGTGCCGGGTGGAGATTATAAGAGTACGTGGCCATAAGGCCAGATTGTTCTTCAAGATGTTCAAACGTTAATAGATGACCAGCAGGGACAAATAATAATCACAGTGGTTGTAGAGGGTGGAACAGGTCACTACCTCAGGAGTATATGTCAGTTGGCTTTTCATAGCCGAGCAATCAGAGGTCGAGACAGCAGATGCGGTAGAGAGCGAGTCGAAAACAGCAGGTCCGGGACAAAGTAGCTTGTCCGGTGAACAGGTCAGGGTTCCATAGCCGCAGGCAGAGCAGTTGAAACTAGAGCAGCAGCACAACCAGGTGGAAATGGGGGCAGCAAGGAGTCATCAGGCCAGATAGTTCTAGGGCTCAAGTTCTCTTGGAGGGGAGGGAGGGAGGGAGGGAGAGAGGGAGGGAGAATTAGAGGGAGCATTCTTAAATTCACACAGGACACCAGATAAGACAGGAGAATTACACCAGATATAACAGACTGACCCTAGGCCCCCAGCGCATAGACTATTGCAGAATAGATACGGGAGGGCTGAGTCAGGGGTGGGTCGGGGGACACTGTGTCCCTGTCCAACGATACCCCCAGATAGAGCCAACCAGGCAGGATATAACCTCACCCACTTAGCCAAAGCACAGCTCCCACACCCCTAGAGGGATATCAACACACCACCAACTTACTACTGTAGTGACTCCCATTAATGTGATGACTGTTAATTAAGTATTTTTAATTGTTACTCAATTAAATTAATCATGTAACAACTAACTCATTAGGAATTTAGGGCACCACGTGAAAAGTTTTTTAACAAGTTACTATCTCCCGACTTAAACTCCAAAGATATCTATATATCTCTTACATCAATAACAGTCCATTATTAATTATTACCTCATCAGTCTCATTCTGAACGTCGCGTAAGCCTTGGATCTGCAAGAACCCTAGCCCTTCTGAACATTCAGTACTACACAAATTGATTCAATAATTTATTGACTAACTAAATAATAACACAATACACATACATGAAATAAAAGTCCCTGGGGGACAGAGAAGATATGACGGCTTGTTACACATATGGAGAGGGAGGGGTAGGCAAAGAGAGGGAGAGACAAAGAGAGACAACACTTTAATATATTTGGAAGCTACGCTCACAGAAATATGAATACTTAGCACCCTAACCACCACTCATTCGGATTAGAAATGCAATATATATTTACACACAGCTGCTCCTAATCGTCGTCTATCTGTTGAAACCAATCGATCCGTCTATGGGTAGTGGCTCGATGTAAGGCTCTGGTTGTCCACCAAAGGTCACAATGTCCTTCTTCTTTGTTGAGCTTCTCTGGTAGTGGAGTGTTTGTTAGAACACATATTTCAGATGTATCAATGGTTATTTCCCACCTTGTGTCTTTAGTCAAAGTTCTAGGACCACTTTTACATGCACAGCTGCAGACTGTGAATGTTTCTGGTCTCCTAGGTGATCTTCACTTGTGTTGAGGTTGAGAGCTTTAGAGTTTCTAACCATTTCAACGTGTACACCACCGTCTCACGTCTTTTGGTATCAAGGGTTGATTATTCAGGGTTCAGCTCCCGACCACTTTACGCCAGTAGTAACCCAGCAATGTACAGGTCTCAATTCTCATTAGAAAACTAAAATCACATTTCTATCTTATCAAAAATACTCTGATACTTCATAATTAATTTTATACAACATTTAGATGTAATCTTGACATATAGAATGTGCTTCCTTCCTAACTTACAGTTACTTTGTTATACCATCCTTAATGACATCAAAATAATAAACAATGTGACAGAATTATTCTTTAGATCCCCCCCCGGACCATTCTTAACATTCCTATCTTATAAATATTGTTCCAAAGTTCATTCTCTTGGAGAAAAAGGATTTTGACAGCAAAGGTCTCTGGAACAAAGAGGTTTCCATCTTCTCATACTAGAGAGCCAGAGGGTGGTTTCTGCAAACTATTTATGCTTGTTTGTTATGTCATAAAACCAGCCCAACTCACCGCTCTCCTCTCCTGTCAGCCATTGCCAGTTGATCTGGCACCTTTGAGCCTCACCAAGGAGAGAATCATGACACTACCCTGAGACTGAGTATAGCCCACCAAGATCTCCTCCACCTCACGAGCCCTAAGGGAGCGTAAAACCGGACAGGAAGATCACGACTGTGACTCAATCCACTCAAGTGACGCATCCCTTCTAGGGACGGCATGGAAGAGCACTAGTAAGCCAGTGATCCAGCCCCCGTAATACGGTCAGAGGCAGAGAATCTCAGTGGAGAGAGGGGAGCCAGCCAGCAGAGACAGCAAGGGCGGTTAGTTGCTCCAGTGCCTTGCCGTTCACCTTCACACCCCTGGGCCAGACTACACTCAATCATAGGACCTACTGAAGAGATGAGTCTTCAGTAAAGATTTAAAGGTTGAGAGCGTCTGCGTCTCTCACATAAACAGACCATTCCATAAAAATTTAGCTCTATAGGAGAAGGCCCTGCCTCCAGCTTTTTGCTTAGAAATTCTAGGGACAATAAGGAGACTTGAGTCTTGTGACAGTAGCATACTTGTAGGTGTGTACTGCAGGACTAAATTGGAGAGATAGGTAGGAGCTAGCCCATGTAATGCTTTGTAGGTCAGCTGTAAAACCTCGAAATCAGCCCTAGCCTTAACGGGAAGCCAGTGTAGAGAAGCAGCACTGGAGTAATCCAATCAAATTTATTGGTTCTAGTCAAGATTCTAACTGCCGTGTTTAGCACTAATTTAAGTTGTGGTCCTTCTGTAGCTCAGTTGGTAGAGCATGGCGCTTGTAACGCCAGGGTAGTGGGTTCGATCCCCGGGACCACCCATACGTAGAATGTATGCACACATGACTGTAAGTCGCTTTGGATAAAAGCGTCTGCTAAAATGGCATATATATATATAAAATGGCATATATACATATATATATATATATTAAGTTTATTTAGACCTTTATCTGGGTAGCCGGAGAGTAGAGCATTGCAGTAGTCTAATCTAGAAGTGACAAAAGCATGGATTAGCTTTTCTGCATCATTTTGTGGATGAAAATTTAGATTTTTGCAAGGTTACAAAGACAGAAAAAGTCTGTCCTTGAAATATTCTTGATATGTTCATCAAAAGAGAGATCAGTGTCCAGAGTAACGCTGAGGTCCTTCACAGTGTTATTTGAGATGACTGTACAACCATCAAGATTAATTGTCAGATCCAACAGCAGATGTCTTTGTTTCTTGGAACCTAGAACTAGCATCTCTGTTTTGTCCGAGTTTAAAAGTAAAACAGTTGCCGCCATCCACCTCCTTATGTCTGAAACACAGGCTTCCAGGGTAGGCAGTTTTGATTTGTTTGATCGAAATGTACAGCTGTGTGTCATCCACATAGCAGTGAAAGTTGACATTGTGTTTTCGAATGACATCACCAAGAGGTAGAATATATCATGAAAACAATAGTGGTCCTAAAATGGAACCTTGAGGAACGCCAAACCTTACAATGATGTGTCAGATGACAAACCATCAGAGACGAACTGATATATTTTTGACAGATAGGAACTAAGACCAGACCAGAACTTCTCCGTGTAGACCAATTTGGGTATCTGGTATCGTGGTGCGCCATTTCCATGCGGCCCATTCTTAAGTTTAGTTTTTTGCATCTTTTACTGTATTTTCAAACAGCTGAAACAACAATATTTTTGGTTATGGAAAATATATTTCACAGCGGTTTAGATGGTATAGTGTAGAGAGTCATTGTACCATCTTATTTAATCACAAACTGAAATTAGGCAAACTATTATAGTTTTAGCAACCAGGAAATGGCGGAGCCATTCTTTACAACCATTTTTTACAATGGTGGGGGAGTGCCAAAATGGATGCACGGCAGCTTCAACACAGTGCACCCAATTAGTAATCTAGTGGACGAAGTAAGGTTTTAACTGGATAACTTGTAACCACTGAGGTATAATAAGGAGATTTCGTCCAAGATGTCCAACCGGTGTACTCCGTCCTCCATACAGAATGGGCGGTGCCATAGCATTTTGATTGATGCGTATTATCATCAACTGGAAGAGGACAAAGATTTAGGCAGCTAACTAGGATGTTTGCTAGCTGGCTAGAAACTTGGAGGGTGAAGGAAGCGAGACAGTGGATGGTGGACAGTGGACAGCTTTGCAAACTCTTGGCATTCTCGAAACCAGCTTCACGAGGAATGCTTTTCCAACCGTCTTGAAGGAGTTCCCACATATGCTGAACACGTGTTGGCTGCTTTTCCCTTCACTTTGCAGTCCAACTCATCAAAATTCTACTGCAACCCTCATCCTCCACCCATTCTGCCATGCACCTTCTGTTAAAGGGCCCCAAAGCACACACATCCCTGGGTCTCTCGTCTTTTCAGTTCGCTGCAGCTAGCAGCTGGAACAAGCTGCAACAAACACTCAAACTGGACAGTTTTATCTCTTCATTCAAAGACTCAATCATGGACACTCTTACTGACAGTTGTGGTTGCCTTGCATGATGCAAGGTTGTCTCTGCCTTCTTGCCTTTTGTGCTGTTTGTGCCCAATAATGTTTGTAGCATGTTGTGTTGCTACCATGTTGTTGTCTTAGGTCTCTCTTCATGTAGTGCTGTGTTGCCTCTTGTCATGATGTGTTTTGTCCTATATTTATATTTTATTTATTTTTAATCCCAGCCACTGTCCCCACAGGAGGCCTTTTGGTAGGACATCATTGTAAATAAGAATTTGTTCTTAACTGACTTGCCTAGTTAAATAAAGGTTAAATAAAAATAACAAAATGGGTTGAGGTAGGGTGATTATGGAGGCCAGGTCACCTTACACAGCCTGGAGGTGTGTTTTCGGTCATTGTTCTGTTGAAAAACAAACCAGATGGGATGGCGTATCACTGCAGAATGCTGTGGTAGCCATGCTGGTTAAGTGTGCCTTGAATTCAAAATAAATAACAGACAGTGTCACCAGCAAAGCACCCCCACACCATTATACCTTCTCCTTCACGCTTCACGGTGGAACTACACTTGCGTAATAATAATATAATAATATATGCCATTTAGCAGACGCTTTTATCATCCATTCACCCACACTGCGTCTCACAAAGACACGAGGGTTGGATCCAAAAATCTCCAATTTTGGACTTAGACCACAGGACAGATTTCCACAGATTTAATGTCCATTGTTCTCGCTTCTTGTCCCAAGCAAGTCTCTTCTTCTTATTGGTGTCTTTTTGCAGCAATTTGACCATGAAGGCCTGATTCACAGTCTCCTCTGAACAGTTGATGTAGAGATGTGTCTGTTTCTTGAACTCTGAAGCATTTATTTGGGCTGCAATTTCTGAGGCTGGTAACTCTATTGAATTTGTTCTCTGCAGCAGAGGTAACTCTGGGTCTTCCTTTCCTGTGGCGGTCCTCAGGAGAGACAGTTTCATCATAGCACTTGATGGTTTTTACGACTGCAAATGTTCTTGAAATTTCCCGTATTGACGAAACTTAATGTCTTAAAGTAATGATGGACTGTAATTTCTCTTTGCTTATTTGAGCTGTTGCCATAATATGGACTTGATATTTTACCAAATAGGGCTATCTTCTCTATACCCCCCCTATCTTGTCACAACACAACTGATTGGCTCAATTGCATTAAGAAGGAAAGAAATTCCACAACATTTAACAAGGCACACCTGTTGATTGACATGCATTCCAGGTGACTACCTCGTGAAGCTGGTTGAGAGAATGTCAAGCGTGTGAGGCAAAGGGTGGCTACTTTGAAGAATCGCAAATACAAAATAATTGTTTATTTGTTTAACACTTTTTTGGTTGCTACATGATTCCATATGTGTTATTTCATAGTTTTGATGTCTAGTACAAATACAGAAAAACCCTTGAATGAGTAGGTGTTCTAATACTTTTGATGAAATGGACATCCATATTGAACGAATTGCAATTCATAACATATTGTGTAAACTGCCACTTGTGTCAAGAACAGATAGAATATATACTTTATTGTCCATTGGTTAGAATGGAAATTGTGTCTTCTGATTTTCCCAACACCCTGCAGTGCAGCACCCATGGGAAATTGCAGGAGATGGTACATAGGAGCCTCCCAGCTACCAGTTTAAATGCAGACTCTAAGATTATGGTCACTGACTTTGGGCTGGCCAGCACTCGTAAGAAGGGTGATGAGTGCTTGATGAAGACTACGTTGATTATTTGAATCAGCTGTGTAGTGTTAGGAAAAAATAAGGCTTGATTGAGAAACAGGATTAGGAAATAGGGGTTGGAGAGGCAGACCAGCAGCTGGAGCAACATAAAAATGGGAACTGAACTTAACTGGCAGCTGGAACACTGCTGGTCATTGATCCCATGGACCATCTCCAGCCATTGAGCAAGGCACCAAACCCCCCACAATTGTTCTCAATCCAGGGGCTCCGCACTGCTGCTGATCCTGTGTCAACTTGTGTGTATTTGTTGGTGTTGGGAAAGGGAGAAGACATATTTTCAATTCTAACCAATGGATTATAATGTTGTATTAAATTCCTATTTGGAGTCACCCACGTCTTTATGTAGCCAGGTGGTAAAAGGGACGTTTCTCTTTTTGCTGAGTTTCTATGGACGGGCAATGTCAGAGCGGCATAGACTGAGATACAGTATATAGTATAGAACACAGTAAACACAGCAAAAAAATAAATGTCCCTTTTTAGGACCCTGTCTTTCAAAGATAATTCGAAAAAATTAAAATAACTTCACAGATCTTCATTGTAAAGAGTTTAAACACATGTTTCCCATGCTTGTTCAATGAATCATTAACAATTACTGAAAATGCACCTGTGGAACGGTCATTAAGACACCAACAGCTTACAGACGGTAGGCAATTAAGGTCACAGTAATAAAAACTTAGGACACTAAAGAGGCCTTTCTACTGATTCTGAAAAACACCAAGAGAAAGATGCCCAGGGTCCCTGCTCATCTGCGTGAACGTGCCTTAGGCATGCTGCAAGGAGGCATGAGGACTACAGATGTGGCCAGGGCAATAAATTGCAATGTCCGTACTGTGAGAAGCCTAAGACAGTGCTACAGGGAGACAGGATGAACAGCTGATCATCCTCGCAGTGGCAGACCACGTGTAATACCTGCACAGGATCGGTACATCCGGACATCACACCTGCGGGACAGGTACAGGATGACAACTGCCCGAGTTACACCAGGAACGCACAACCCCTCCATCAGTTCTCAGACTGTCCGCAATAGGCTGAGAGAGGCTGGACTGAGTGCTTGTAGGCCTGTTGTAAGGCAGGTCCTCACCAGACATCACCGGCAACAACGTCGCCTATGGGCACAAACCCACCGTTGCTGGACCAGACAGGACTGGCAAAAAGTCCTCTTCACTGACGAGTCGCGGTTTTGTCTCACCAGGGTTGATGGTCGGATTCACATTTATCATCGATGGAATGAGCGTTACACCGAGTTCTGTACTCTGGAGCGGGATCGACTTATTCGGAGGCTGCATTCATTGTAGCTGGGGATTTTAACAAAGCTAATCTGAAAACAAGACTCCCTAAATTTTATCAGCATATCGATTGCGCAATCAGGGGTGGTAAAACCTTGGATCATTGTTACTCTAACTTCCGCAACGCATATAAGGCCCTGCCCCGCCCCCCTTTCGGAAGAGCTGACCACGACTCCATTTTGTTGATCCCTGCCTACAGACAGAAACTTAAACAAGAGGCTACCACGCTGAGGTCTGTCCAACGCTGGTCCGACCAAGCTGACTCCACACTCCAAGACTGCTTCCATCACGTGGACTGGGACATGTTTCGTATTGCGTCAGATAAAAATATTGACGAATACGCTGATTCGGTGTGCGAGTTCATTAGAACGTGCGTTGAAGATGTCGTTCCCATAGCAACGATAAAAACATTCCCTAATACAGAAACCGTGGATTGATGTCAGCATTCGCGTGAAACTGAAAGCGCAAACCACTGCTTTTAATTAGGGCAAGGTGTCTGGTAACATAACCGAATATAAACAATGCAGCTATTCCCTCCGCAAGGCTATTAAACAAGCTAAGCGTCAGTACAGAGACAAAGTAGAATCTCAATTCAACGGCTCAGACACAAGAGGCATGTGGCAGGGTCTACAGTCAATCACAGACTACAAGAAGAAACCCAGCCTAGTCACGGACCAGGATGTCTTGCTCCCAGGCAGACTAAATAACTTTTTTGCCCGCTTTGAGGACAATACAGTGCCACTGACACGGCCTGCAACGAAAACATGCGGTCTCTCCTTCACTGCAGCCGAGGTGAGTAAGACATTTAAACGTGTTAACCCTCGCAAGGCTGCAGGCCCAGACGGCATCCCCAGCCGCGCCCTCAGAGCATGTGCAGACCAGCTGGCCGGTGTGTTTACGGACATATTCAATCAATCCCTATACCAGTCTGCTGTTCCCACATGCTTCAAGAGGGCCACCATTGTTCCTGTTCCCAAGAAAGCTAAGGTAACTGAGCTAAATGACTACCACCCCGTAGCACTCACTTCCGTCATCATGAAGTGCTTTGAGAGACTAGTCAAGGACCATATCACCTCCACCCTACCTGACACCCTAGACCCACTCCAATTTGCTTACCGCCCAAATAGGTCCACAGACGACGCAATCTCAACCACACTGCACACTGCCCTCACCCACCTGGACAAGAGGAATACCTATGTGAGAATGCTGTTCATCGACTACAGCTCGGCATTCAACACCATAGTACCCTCCAAGCTCGTCATCAAGCTCGAGACCCTGGGTCTCGACCCCGCCCTGTGCAACTGGGTACTGGACTTCCTGACGGGCTGCCCCCAGGTGGTGAGGGTAGGCAACAACATCTCCTCCCCACTGATCCTCAACACAGGGGCCCTACAAGGGTGCGTTCTGAGCCCTCTCCTGTACTCCCTGTTCACCCACGACTGCGTGGCCACGCACGCCTCCAACTCAATCATCAAGTTTGCGGACGACACAACAGTGGTAGGCTTGATTACCAACAACGACGAGACGGCCTACAGGGAGGAGGTGAGGGCCCTCGGAGTGTGGTGTCAGGAAAATAACCTCACACTCAACGTCAACAAAACTAAGGAGATGATTGTGGACTTCAGGAAACAGCAGAGGGAACACCCCCCTATCCACATCGATGGAACAGTAGTGGAGAGGGTAGCAAGTTTTAAGTTCCTCGGCATACACATCACATACAAACTGAATTGGTCCACTCACACTGACAGCGTCGTGAAGAAGGCGCAGCAGCGCCTCTTCAACCTCAGGAGGCTGAAGAAATTTGGCTTGTCACCAAAAGCACTCACAAACTTCTACAGATGCACAATCGAGAGCATCCTGGCGGGCTGTATCACCGCCTGGTACGGCAACTGCTCCGCCCTCAACCGTAAGGCTCTCCAGAGGGTAGTGAGGTCTGCACAACGCATCACCGGGGGCAAACTACCTGCCCTCCAGGACACCTACACCACCCGATGTTACAGGAAGGCCATCATCAAGGACATCAACCACCCGAGCCACTGCCTGTTCACCCCGCTATCATCCAGAAGGCGAGGTCAGTACAGGTGCATCAAAGCTGGGACCGAGAGACTGAAAAACAGCTTCTATCTCAAGGCCATCAGACTGTTAAACAGCCACCACTAACATTGAGTGGCTGCTGCCAACACACTGTCATTGACACTGACCCAACTCCAGCCACTTTAATAATGGGAATTGATGGGAAATGATGTAAATATATCACTAGCCACTTTAAACAATGCTACCTTATATAATGTTACTTACCCTACATTATTCATCTCATATGCATACGTATATACTGTACTCTATATCATCGACTGCATCCTTATGTAATACATGTATCAGCCACTTTAACTATGCCACTTTGTTTACTTTGTCTACATACTCATCTCATATGTATATACTGTACTCGATACCATCTACTGTATGCTGCCCGGTACCATCACTCATTCATATATCCTTATGTACATATTATTTATCCCCTTACACTGTGTATAAGACAGTAGTTTTGGAATTGTTAGTTAGATTACTTGTTGGTTATCACTGCATTGTCGGAACTAGAAGCACAAGCATTTCGCTACACTCGCATTAACATCTGCTAACGATGTGTATGTGACAAATAAAATTTTATTTGATTTGATTTGGAGGTGGAGGGTCCGTCATGGTCTGGGGTGGTGTGTCACAGTATCATCGGACAGATCCTGTTGTCATTGCAGGCAATCATGCGTTACATGAAGACATCTTCCTCCTCCCTCATGTGGTACCCTTCCTGCAGGCTCATCCTGACATGACCCTCCAGCATGACAATGCCACCAACCATTCTGCTCGTTCTGTGTGTGATTTCCTGCAAGACAGGAATGTCAGTGTTCTGCCATGGCTAGCAAAGAGCCCGGATCTCAATCCCATTGAACACGTCTGGGACCTGTTGGATCGGAGGGTGGGGGCTAGGGCCAATCCCCCCAGAAATGTCCGGAAACTTGCAGGTGCCTTGGTGGAAGAGTGGGATAACATCTCACAGCAAGAACTGGCAAATTTGGTACAGTCCATGAGGAGATGCACTGCAGTACTTAATGCAGCTGGTGTCCTCACCAGATACTGACTGTTACTTTAGATTTTTATCCCCCCCTTTGTTCAGAGACACATTATTCAATTTCTGTTAGTCACATGTCTGTGGAACTTGTTCAGTTTATGTCTCAGTTGTTGAATATTTACACATGTTAAGTTTGCTGAAAATAACCGCAGTTGACAGTGAGAGGACATTTATGTTTTTGCTAAGTTTATATACATACAAGTTACATTATTTAAAGTGACTAGTGTTCCATTTATTAAAGGCTTCAGCCTTTCTGTGCTAGTGATGGCTATTTAACAGTCTGATGGCCTTGAGATAGAAGCTTTTCCACCTGGACAAAAGGAACACCTATGTGAGAATGCTATTCATTGACTACAGCTCAGCATTCCATACCATAGTGCCCACAAAGCTAATCACTAAGCTAAGGACCCTGGGACTAAATACCCCCTCTGCAACTGCATCCTGGACTTCCTGATGGGCCGCCCCCTGGTGGTAACGGTAGACAACAACACATCTGCCACGCTGATCCTCAACATGTGGGCCCCTCAGGGGTGCCTGCTTAGTCCCCTCAGATCCTCAAAAAGTAGGCTGTAGCAGAGCGCCAAATCTAGGTCCAAAAGGCTCCTTAACAGCTTCTACCCCCAAGCCATAATACTGATGAACAATTAATCAAATGGCCACCTGGACTATGTGCATTGACCCCCACCCCTTGTTTTAACACTGCTGCTACTCGCTGTTTATTATCTATGCATAGTCACTTTACCCCTATATGTACAAATGACCTTGACTAACCTGTACTCCCGCACACTGACTCTGTACCGGTACCCCCTGTACATAGCCTCATTATTTTAATTTTATTGTGTTACTTTAGTATTCTCTTCTTTTGTTTATTTAGTAAATATTTTCTGAACTATATTCTTAACTGCATTTTTGGTTAAGGGCTTGTAAGTAAGTATTTCACACTAAAGCTACACCTATTGTATTCGGCATATGTGACAATTACAATTTGATTGGGAGAGAGCGAGATGAATAAACTTATTAGGCCTACCTGTAATGATTGATAGACTGGCAAATTGTTCTTCAGAGGATTGGTGGAATGACCCACTATTTTCTTACTCTATCCATAAACGGAAAAAACATGGGTCACGCAAAACATGACAAGCTTTCCGTTTTGGTCAACATGCAGTTTATGACCAATGTACTTTGTGTTGTATGGTACAGCATTAAGATTCCATGCACCCTAATAGAAAGCCCCCCCCCAAAAAATCCTTTATCAAATACACTGGAAACCTGCTATGTTTTGGCATAGCCTTTTATCTATAATCAGAGGGATTCTTCACTTTCAGCTAGATCATTAACTTATTATAATTATAGAAATATTCCATAAGCTTTTCTGACTTTTTCCATCATAGAAACAAACTGGTTGGTAAAGCGGCTCTGTTTCATTGTGCTACAGGTTTCTTGGCAAAGGAGTAGGGTAGAACCCTTAGAAGATAGAATCATTCTATGTATAACCCTTCACGGAGGGTTCTAGGTATCAGACTGTTAAACAGCCATCACTAACATTGAGTGGCTGCTGACTCAACTCTAGCCACTTTAATAATGGAAAAATTGATGTAATTAAATGTATCACTGGCCACTTTAAACAATGCCACTTTATATAATGTTTACATAGCCTACATTACTCATCTCATATGTATATACTGTACTCGATACCATCTACTGCATCTTGCCTATGCCGTTCTGTACCATCACTCATTCATATATTTTTACACTTGTGTGTATAAGGTAGCTGTTGTGAAATTGTTAGGTTAGATTACTTGTTAGATATTACTGCATGGTCGGAACTAGAAGCACAAGCATTTCGCTACACTCGCATTAACATCTGATAACCATGTGTATGTGACAAATAAAATTTGATTTGAGTTCTAGGTAGAACCTTTAACAGAGAGTTCTACATAGAACTCTTCATATACCTAGAACCATAAAGGGTTCTCCTACAGGGACAAGCCGAATAACCCTACATGGTTTTAGTTGGAACCCTTTTCTCTATACGTGTATGTTTTGAGACTACATTGCTGGGTTTACCTGGCATCGTGCCTGATGATAGGGTTGACGCATAGATCTCAGCAGCCTTCCCACTCGACCGGCCGATGCAGCGACCCTTTCGAAGACAGATAGCCAGTCATGAACTTCCGTCCATATGTCGGTCCCGTCTGTTGATGAAAGGGATTAGCAAAGACTTAAGTAGAAGACGAGTAACTAAACGTCTGGTGAAAGTCATTGATGTTGTCTGGCAGCCTGGGATTGGTGCCAACAACAAAGCAACTTCCCCTAATGTATCCTGGAGAGAAAGAGAGAAACCATGTGGCAGTGAAGGGATCATTCAAATGATGTGAAGGGGAAGCAGTATTCTAACAATCAGGTAACAAGTAAAATGCCTGATGTGGACACCAATTCAGAAGCAAAGGAGTCATCAATAGGTAATACCACGCAAACACGAAAGAGACACCTTGAAAGCATCATGCACAACCGGAAGTGTAAAGAACGTACTTTCCTTAAAAGATTGAGAAGAGAGGAATGAGAAGAGAGTCTCAGCTGCAGTCCAAGCATTCTGATACTATTTCAGCTTTTATTTCTTTCATCACATTTACAGTGGGTCAGAAGTTTGCATACACTCAATTAGAATTTAGTAGCATTGCCTTTAAATTGTTTAAGTTGGGACAAACGTTTCAGGTGGCCTTCCGCAAGCTTCCCACAATAAGTTGGGTGAATTTTGGCCCGTTCCTCCTGACAGAGCTGGTGTAACTGAGACAGGTTTGTAGGCCTCCCTGCTCGCATATGCTTTTTCAGTTCTGACCACACATTTTCTATAGGATTGATGTCAGGGCTTTGTGATTTTGTTGTCCTTAAGCCATTTTGCCACAACTTTGGAAGTATGCTTGGGGTCATTGTCCATTTGCAAGACCCATTTTCGACCAAACTTTAACTTCCTAATTGATGTCTTGAGATCCACATAATTTTCCTCCCTCATAATGCCATCTATTTTGTGAAGTGCACCAGTCCCTCCTGCAGCAAAGCACCACCACAACATGATGCTGCCACCCCCGTGCTTCACGGTTAGACTGGTGTTCTTCGGCTTGCAAGCCTCCCCCTTTTCCCTCCAAACATAACAATGTTCATTATGGCCAAACAATTCTATTTTTGTTTCATCAGACCAGAGGACATTTCTCCAAAAAGTATGATCTTTGTCCCCATGTGCAGTTGTAAACCGTGGTCTGACTTTTTTAATGGCGGATTTGTAGCAGTGGCTTCTTCCTTGCTGAGCAGCCTTTCAGGTTATGACATTATAGGACTCGATTTACTGTGGATATAGACACTTTTGTACTTTTTTCCTCCAGCATCTTCACAAGGTCCCTTGCTGTTGTTCTGGGATTGATGTGCACTTTTCGCAATGAAGTACGTTCATCTCTAGGAGACAGAATGCGTCTCCTTCCTGAGCGGTATGATGGCTGCGTGGTCCCATGGTGTTTATACTTGCATACTATTGTTTGTACAGATGAACATTCAGGCATTTGGAAATTGCTCCCAAGGATGAACCAGACTTGTGGAGGTCTACAATTTTTTTTCTGAGGTCTTGGCTGATTTATTTGGATTATTCCATGATGTCAAGCAAAGAGGCACTGAGTTTGAAGGTAGGCCTTGAAATATATCCACAGGTACACCTCCAGTTGACTCAAATGAGGTCAATTAGCCTTTCAGAAGCTTATAAAGCCATGACATCATTTTCTGGAATTTTCCAAGCTGTTTAAAGGCACAGTCAACTTAGTGTATGTAAAATTATGACCCACTGGAATTGTGATACAGTGAATTATAAGTGAAATAATCTGTCTGCAAAAAATTGTTGGAAAAATGACTTGTGTCATGCACAAAGTAGATGTTCTAACCAACTTGCCAAAACTATAGTTCGGTATCAAGAAAGGTGTGGAGTGGTTGAAAAATGAGTTTTAATGATTCCAACCTAAGCGTATCTAAACTTCCGACTTCAACTGTACATCTGAGTGAGTGAACTGTGAGGATGAGAGATCAATGTTGGCCATTACATTTAAAAATAGTGTAATACTGTTCAAGAGTCAGATTGTCTCAACACGGTAGTGTACAGCAGGGTTAGAGAGATATGCCAACTTACAGTCATGGGTAGAGGCATTTTACTTCTCATCAAGGTGTTGTAGGGGGAAATACTGTAGGACCTTGAGAGCTTCTGGGCTGTGTGAATGGTACTTTGAATGAGAAAGTGTAGGGGGAATCAGTAGTCAAGTCATATCAGACTGCCTCTGTATCAATGATCATCAGCCCCCCTGAAAGGTGTTTGGTATAAATTACAATAATTGTCATAGTATTTAATTTAGTATCCACACACATTTTTACATTTTGTCATTTAGCAGACGCTCTTATCCAGAACAACTTACACTAGTGAGTGCATACATATGTGCTGGGAATCAAACCTACACCTCTGGCTTTGCAAGCGCCATGCTCTACCAACTGAGCCACATAGAAAATGGATATGTGTGCGGCCCTAAGCGACTGCCTTACATTAAGCAGTAAAATTAGGTTTGTGAAATATACCCACATTAATAGAAGGCTGATTTTAACTTAATGCACTGGATCAAGTGCATATGATGTGGGCACATTCCGACCCCCCCCCTCCCCACGCACACACACACACACACAAAATTGAATGTGTTAGAAATTGCTATGCAAAGGGACAGTTAGCTATTTTATTTAACTAGGCAAGACCGTTAAGAACAAATTCTTATTTACAATGATGGCCTACCCCGGGCACTGGGCCAATTGTGCCCCGGCCTATGCGACTCCCAATCACGGCCGGTTGTGAAGCAGCTTGGATAGTTAAACATTTATAGTAACTGCAGTTCATTATTACTCAGTTAATAAGCATCAGCCAGGCAGAAGATCTAGCTAAGCTAGCTACAGAAAGTAATGGAGAAATTAAAAAATGTATGCAGCAGGTACCTCTGGCCGGGCAGCTTCATCTTGTAGCAGGTTGAGGGACACACTTACTTCCCTAGCTACTACTAGCTAGCATGTGTATAGCCAGTAGCCAGTTATGTCTAGCTAGCTAGTCAGTTAGCCAGCAGTAATGTTAGACAGCTAACCAGGCAGTGCAAGGCAACTTTATTCAGTTGTTGTTGAGTTTGTTCTATTGGCATGCTAACATCATGATAAGTTAAGCATCTTAGCTAATATTACTATTTTTATCTTCCTGTCACACAAATGTCTAATCCTTTCTCTGTGATGCAGACACTGCAGCTCAACCCAGACTGGAAACAAACACCCTGCTATGCACAGTGAACATTATATTAGGGGGTGTGTACTTCCAGGTATGAAGAAAAGGAAACTGGGATAGAAATGTTATCATTTATTTTCTATTACTCGATGCCATTAACGAGAAAAACTAGTTGACATCTGATTTTCGTTCATAAAATGATGAATCCAAACTCAATAAAATGAGTCATTTTCAGGTTTTTCCACAATTTGATTTGAATGAAAATCAAACTGCCAAAGCATATACGGAACTGTGAGTTATCCTGTTAGAGTTTTTGTGCTGAACCCACTGCTGTGTTTCTGGTGCCATGTGTATAGTCATGTAACAGGAGGGAGATTCCAATATGTGGGAAGTGTGCAGGAGGGCATGGGACAGAGGATTGTGTAGTTTTGGTGGAAAAACATAGGGATTCCCATGTTGCCTGGGTTCGGAAGTTTCCAGTGCGAGAGAGGCATGTTGAGGTGGCCAGAGTAATGCAGAAGATGTCGTATGCTGAGGCAGTGAAGATAGTAGGAGGAGGATGGGTCAAGGGTGAGGGATCCTGAGAGGATCCCTGTCAGTAGTAGATCTGTGCCAGCATAGAGGGATAGGCCAATGAGTGATATATGCTTCAGTAAGGTTGGCTTCTTAGCTATGGTTATGAACTGTACTGCAGAAATAGAACATAAATCACAGAAAATGGATATTGTTGTGGCAGTTGCAGAGAAGTACTTGGGTGTACAAGATGACTTCAGAAGCGTTACATGGTGTGTTGAGTGGTGATGTCCTGTGCTCCCAGGCCATTGGCATGGTGTAGGAGCAGGTAGAATCAAAGAAGTGGAATGGGGTAGTGGGTTTTTAATGAGTGTAGGGTAAGTCAAAAGGGTGTTTTCTTTTATGTACTTTCTAAAAAATAAAAAGTGTAATGGTTTACACTCCAGTCCAGTTGGTGGGTGTAAAGCACCTTGGGATTGCCAACTGCTATTTAAAAACCAAAGAAGAAAAATAAGAAACTGTGCCCCCTCGTCTTTGTTGAGCACATGACTCCATGTTTACAGATATTTCCACAAAGATTTTTATAACTAACCCAAGATAGACCAGAGGCTGTCGTTTCCATTGATAGCACCTGAATCATAATGAGCAGAACAAGCAAGGAGGTGGGCAGGGCCAATGACGAACTAGTGAGATCCTATTTACGCGTTGTAGCATTTATTTGTAAGGGGATGCCTACTCAATGAAATTCGCAATAACTTAAACGCAACAACAACAACAAAAAACTTCCGCAAACGGTAAGTCTACAAAATGCAGTCCACTCTTACATATTTTATTTTTGAAAACATAAAACTTTACGAGATTAAACGTTTCATCGATGAGAACATTTGCAAAATTTCGGCCAAAATCCACCTCGCTCCATCTTCTCCCACTGCTGGCCACTTGGCTTCCTCTCCTCAACATATTTGGTAGTGAGTGGGATCGCCAACCGGATAGTTCACATTTATACATCCGGTGAAATATCTGGAACATCTTTCTTGCTGCGATTGCCATCTGTGTTTTCATTGCATCACGTGGCAAGATGGCTGCAATTTCAGATGAATATTTTTCTTCCTTGCAAATTCTTTTAAAGGTAAGCTATCTACTGTTTGTCGCCTTTGCTATATGTATTAGTGTGATAATCTTTGTGTTATCGGTTTGTTATATCAGTCGATGTATCGGTCGCTTTTGTTCATTTCGTTAGCTAGTTACGTGAACTAGTTTGATTATTATGGCTGGCTTGCTGTATGGAATAGGCTCTGCTAAGTCTACAGTACTATAGCGGTGCGTAAAATCACTCGGGAAGAGTGGCGTGTATGCATGGGTGCCAAGGGAAGACAGTCTTTCCGTAAACTGGACCAAGAAAAAAACTTTTTTTCTTCTTGTCCTTCAATTCCCAAAAAGCTGAATGCATATCACCGGGAAAACATCCGAGCGAGACGGTGCCCCTTTGAAATATTATTGGAATCTGTGTGGGTAGCTGGACAGGTAGGATGACTGACAGTGAGGGTGAACAGGAGGTCATGGGTCAGGTGACAGAGGAATGGATGAGACTGAGGCAGGAATTCCTTTAACCACAAAGTGGTATATTTACTGGGCAGTTTGCTGCATAACAAAGGAAACAGAATAACATGTATCCAATCAAATTCATAATCACAAAGAAAATCATAAATCATTCTCTAACATAATTAGGTAATTCAGTTCAATAAGAAGTCAATGGGAGTCAGAGTCATTTATGCTCGGAAATATTCATCATAATAATGAGAAGAATAATACAATCAGTTATCGGTTATTCAGTCTAATCCCCATCAGTTTCATATCAGAATTAATCAGTTCAGCAAACAATGACATTTCATATTTCATCTTTTCAGGTTCGTCTTCATATGTACATGTAATGTCATTACATATTAACCATATCGATGGCATAATTGGCCTGTGACGATCTGTAGGGCCGTGATCATTGTCCATTGACATTACACAATAGGTTTGAAGCATGTACTCCAAGGTAATAACTATAAACAATAACTGATGGCCTGCTCTCCCGATCGCAACAGATTGTTACCTTTCATCTGAACTGATTTGGTGGATTTACGTTGATTCATGGACGCACAGAACGTCTGTATTAGGAGTTAAGGCTCGTATGAATGTCCTGCTTAATGTTTGTCAGTTAGTTAGTCTTTGTTTGCGTGTCCAAGTTGGAGAAAAGACTCACTCTACTTGTAGAGAAATGCCAAACCGCTCGTTCATCTACGACTCTGTCATACAGTAGGCTACATGCTTTTAGTTTTTTTGTCCTAACTAAAATGCTTGTTCACTAGCCTTACTTTCATGGGCAACGAGGAGCCAGCTAGTTAATATTAGCATATATCTAGCTACATATTGAACTTTCATCTTCTCAGGCATTATGTATGAATTTATGGTTGGATCAGAATTGCCATTATAATCATTGGCCAGTATGGAGAATTAAGTAAAACCACAAGTCAAAATCCCTATCTCCATCCATGGCCAATTTTAGTTACAGTGCATTCAGAAAGTATTGAGACCTAACTTTTTCTACATTGTTACATTACAGCCTCAGTCTGAAATTGATTCGTTTTCCCCCTCAATCTACACACAATACCAAAAAAAGCAGGCTTAGAAATGTTTGCAAATGTATAAACAAATAATTTACAGAAGTATTACAAACTTTGCTGAAGCACCTTTGGCAGCAATTATAGCCCAGTCTTTCTGGGTATGATGCTACAAACTTGCCACACTTGTATTTGGGGAGTTTCTTCCATCCTTCTCTGCAGATTCTCTCAAGCTCTATCAGATTGGATGGGGAGCGTCGCTGCACAGCTATTTTCAGGTCTCTCCCGAGATGTTCGATCGGGTTCAAGTCCGGGCTCTTCCTGGGCCATTCAAGGACATTCATAGACTTGTCCCGAAGCCACTCCTGTGTTGTCTTGGCTGTGTACTTAGGGTCATTGTCCTGTTGGAAGGTAAACCTTCACCCCAGTTGGAGGTCCTGGGCGCTCTGGAGTAGGTTTTCGTCAAGGATCTCTCTGTACTTTTCTCCGTTCATCTTTCCCTCGATCCTGACTAGTCGACCAGTCCCTGCGGCTGAAAAACATCCTCATAGCATGATGCTGCCACCACCATGCTTCACCATAGGGATGGTGCCAAGTTTCCTCCAGGCGTGACGCTTGGCATTCAGGCCAGAAATGGTTCAATCTTGGTTTCCTCAGACCAGAGAACCTTGTTTCTCATGGTCTGAGAGTCCATTAGCTGCTTTTTGGCAAACTCCAAGCAGGGCGGTCATGTGCCCTTTACTGAGAAGTGGTTTCAGTTAGAGGTCAACCGATTATGATTTTTCAACGCCGATACCGATTATTGGCGGACATAAAAAGCCGATACCGATTAATCGGCCGATTTTAGATTTAAAAAAAATATTTTTTATATACATGATTTGTAATAATGACAGTTACAACAATACTGAATGAACATTTATTTTAACTTAATATAAAACATCAAAATCAATTTAGCCTCAAGTAAATAATGAAACATGTTCAATTTGGTTTAATTAATGCAAAGAAAAGTGTTGAAGAAAGTAAAAGTGCAATATGTGCTATGTAAGAAAGCTAACGTTTCAATTCCTTGCTCAGAACATATGAAAGCTGGTGGTTCCTTTTAACATGAGTCTTCAATATTCCCAGGTAAGAAGTTTTAGGTTGTAGTTATTATAGGACTATTACCCTCTATACCATTTGTATTTCATTATCCTTTGACTATTGGATGTCCTTATAGGCACTTTAGTATTGCCAGTGTAACAGTATAGCTTCAGTCTCTATCCTCGCTCCTCCCTGGGCTCGAACCAGCAACACAACGACAACAGCCACCATCGAAGCAGCGTTACCCATGCAGAGCAAGGGAAACAACCACCCCAAGGCTCAGAGCGAGTGACGTTTGAAATGCTATTAGCGCGTGCTAACTAGCTAGCCATTTCACTTCGGTTACCCCAGCCTCATCTCGGGGCTTGAAGTCCTAAACAGCACAATGCTTGACGCACAACGAAGAGCTGCTGGCAAAACGCACGAAAGTGCTGTTTGAATGAATGTTTACGCGCCTGCTTCTGCCTACCACCGCTCAGTCAGATACTTAGATACTTGTATGCTCAGTCAGATTATATGCAATGCAGGACACGCTAGATAATATATAGTAATATCATCAACCATGTGTAGTTAACTAGTGATTATGATTGATTGTTTTTTATAAGATAAGTTTAATGCTAGCTAGCAACTTACCTTGGCTTACTGCATTCACGTAACAGGCAGTCTCCTTGTGGAGTGCAACGAGAGAGAGGCAGGTCGTTACTGCGTTGGACTAGTTAACTGTAAGGTTGCAAGGTCGGATCCCCCGAGCTGACAAGGTGAAAATCTGTTGTTCTGCCCACCGTTCCTAGGCCGTCATTGAAAATAAGAATGTGTTCTTAACTGACTTGCATAGTTAAATAAAGGTATTTTAAAAAATCCGCGCCCAAAAATACCAATTTCCGATTGTTATGAAAACCTGAAATCGACCATTCCGATTAATCGGTCGACCTCCAGTTTCAGTCTCGCCACTCTACCATAAACGCCTAATTGTTGGAGTGCTGCAGAGATAGATGGTTGTCCTTCTGTAAGGTTCTCCCATCTCCACAGAGGAACTCTGAAGCTATGTCAGAGTGACCACCGGGTTCTTGGTAACTTCACTGACCAAGGCCATTTTCGCCCCAATTGCTCAGTTTGGCCAGGCGGCCTGTTCTAGGAAGAGTCTTGGTGGTTCCAGACTTCTTCCATTTGAGAATGAGTGAGACCACTGTGGTCTTGGGGACCTTCCATGCTGCATACATTTTTTGGTACCCTTCCCAGATCTGCGCCTCGACACAATCCTGTCTTGGAGCTCTATGGACAATTCCTTTGACCTCGTGGATTGGTTTTTGCTCTGACATGCACTGTCAACTGTGGGACCTTACATAGACAGGTGTGTGCCCTTCCAAATCATGTTCAATCAATTGAATTTACCACAGGTGAAGTCCAAGTTGTAGAAACTTCAAGGATGATCAATGGAAACAGGATGCACCTGCATCAAGTCTCATAGCAAAGGATCTGAATACTTGTGTAAATAAGGCCTTTATTTGTAATACGTGTTTTCGCTTTGTCATTATGGGGTAGTGTGTGTAGATTGTTTCCCTCAATGTATTTTATACATTCTAGAATAAGGCTGTAACTAGTGATGTACTGATATGACATTTTTGGCCGATACCTAATGTTTTCCATGCGAAAAAAAGCAATACCGATATAAAAATAGTCTTAACAACTTTATGGGCTTTCCTGACACCGCATATTATATAGGTCCTGGATTGCAGGATGCTTGGCCCCAGTGATGTACTGGATGGTGCAGCTGTAGAACTTTGAGGATCTGGGGGACCCGTGGCAATTGTAACCTTCTGCATCACTTTGAGGTACTTTTATTCCGAAGGCAAACTGCAAATTCCACTATTGTCCCTAATCCTTATTGTGGCTAGCTTCTCAAAACACACAACCCGGTCCGGTCGAGCCTCACGAGCCAGATGAAGCTCTCTGGCTGCTTATAACCTTAGCTTTGGGCAAAAGGGTTAAGTAGCTAGCTAGCTAGCTATTTACTTTAATCAACATTAAGTTCAATTGCAATAGGTGAAAAAGTGGCTACCTAGTTAAGTTACAAGGATTCCTAAATCTTTGCTAAGAATAATGGAAAGGACTGCAGTTTCTATTGGTCATTGTTTTCAGGCTGGTTGTATTAGTGCTAGCTAGGTACCACGCTAAAGCTAGGTTTTATTACCAACGCGGTATTGTGGCCGGTGTTTGCTTGTTTGTAGACTTTTGTACAGCTTTGACAGTGCTACTTATAGTGGCGGCGCTTGGCTTGCACATGCAATTTCAGAACACATAACATTCTATAATATAACTGTTATTTGATGTAAAATGAAAAGCTTATTTAACACTAACATGCAAAGACCCAAACAGCGTTCCGTTTGCTATTACTGTGTAACTCCTTTAGGGCAACATCTGAAAAATAGCACACCGGGTAGTGTACCGGTGCTCGACCAGTTGGCGAAAGCCAACATCACCCACAACAGAGAACAGTTGTTTGTCAAGGGGAATGAATTCCATTATCTTGGCGTTTAATGGATTTCGCCTTTGAGTTGTCTCGCTGAAATTGTCTTACTCTTTCAAATGACTGCTCGATCCACACAGCAGACATTGTGGGCTAGGTCAGGAATGCTGTGTAGTACTACATTTTATGTGGCGTCATTATCATGTACCTACACACGTAGGCTTTGACATCGGTGTTAAACTGGACAGTATTCCGATATCTCATGCATCCCTAGCTGTAACATAACAAAATGTGGAAAAAGTCAGGGTTATGCACTGTAGCTAGCCACTGGAGAACAATACAACAATTCAAATTCTGTCAATGACATCTGGCTTTTGTTGTGAAGCCAAATCCAAACTGGCTTCCCTTGACTTTTTTTGGGGGGGTGCGCCAGGACCATTTATAGTTGAGCTCGTTAGGTTAGCTCAACGCTGTTTGGATTATTTGATTAAAAAAAAGAAAGGGTGGCCAAATGCTCGCTTCCCTTGCATTCAATGATAGATGGGCTACACATACAGAGGGGCACTTATTCGCTTGCTTTCTCCGGTGAAATACATTCAGCCTCTTGTGAATTGAAGGAAAATGATGGCTTCCCTTGGCACCCGTGAATACACGCCACTGTAAGGCTAGTCTTACCTATCCCATAATGTGCCTCTGTAGTCTATAGATGAGCCCTGAATGATCTCACAGTGAACGTCTGTCTCTAATCACTTTCATGTCGACTCACTACCATGAATGGGAGAAGGCTCCATCGAAGGATGCGGTGCGGCAGCTATGTGCTGACAGTTTCCCTTCTGGAGCCCCTGAGTCATGGCGACTCGCGGAAAGTACAGCAGGGACCCTGTCTGTATCTGCCATCGAGGCAAAGGAGGTGAGTGTGAGAAAGTAAAGTAATTGCAATATCAGTCATCAACCAAGGAGAGAAACAGGTTGCACTGCACACAGATGGCAGCTTTCTAATTCTAACTGCCATTCACTAATTCTCATCAGATTCCAAGAAGCGTTTACATGTCAAGGACCTAGTAAAGCGTGGCGACCGGGTTCAAAATCTGCAAAGGGCATTGTACTGTCGCTGTTTGCTACAATATTATTACAGAATGCAGGCCTAATGTATAGAGCCACCAACATGGCTCTTTACACATCTCTCAAACCACCAGTGTTTGTCAAACTGATCATCTGGGAGAGGACACCAATTGATCCTGTGCTCCTCTCTTCCAGCTTATTGCAGCCCTGCACACCCTTTCTCACCACATCCTGTTCCATAACCTGACAGCGCCCGAGCAGATCCTTGTACTATTCCCCAAGTCATTCCACCCCAGCCTCAAGATCCTCATTACCAAGATTATGCTTGAGCACAGGTCTGTAGCCATCCCTCCCACGCTCACCAAGGACCACTTTCTCATGGTTCTTCAACGTACGTCTAATTTTGAGAACTAAAATGGTGTCAAATGATTTTTGTTGTTGTAGCCCCACATGGAGAAATGAGGCTCTGTCTAATCAAAGTAAGCATGTTCTTTCATATTCCAGCTCTATTCTTTGAACTATCTGTTACTGAATGAGTGTGAACGTGTGGTACCAACCCTGACACAACTGTTGGTTGAATGTTCTCCAGTTTCGCTGCCCCATCTAGTGGAGATGGACTGGAGAGTCGACATGAAGACTGCATCTGACTCGGTCAGTCGCATGGCTGTGCCCACCTGCCTGGTGCACATGAAGGTATGCCAATGTGCGCCATGCACTGGTCTCAACAAACGTGTTCTCCTCACTTTAATATTAAAATTGTCTGCACTTTGTCACATACATCCAGTGCTTAACATGGGCAGGGGCACACTGGAGCCTCAAATGTTCTACTGCTTGAGCTCCTGCACCTCAGAATATTAGCTCAAAAGTATTGTACTGGTACCCATTTCAGTCAGTCAAGCACTGCTTTACATCCATACATCACAAGCACTGCAATAACATTTATAAATGTGTAGATGCTACAACTAGGGCTTGTTGAAGTTGGTCTGGGTATAAGTGACTGTCACTAATAGTGTGTTGCCATTGCAGGTGGAGGACTCCAGCTGTCTAAGGGGAAGTGGCGCTCTCTCATCGGTCACGGTGGAGTTGAGCAAGGAAACTCTGGACACCATGCTGGACGGCCTGGGCCGGATCCGTGACCAATTGTCAGTGGTGGCCGGAAAATGAGACCCCCTCACCAGAATGGCCACACCGGAGGCCTTGGGTGCATCATTCTCGATACTCTAAAGTGACTTTTACTCCTCATCTCCTCTCATTTATCTGCACAAATCTAAAAACAGAGAAATCAATTATGGGTGCCCATTTTCTACTAATCGACATAAGTCTAAAATGTAAACACTTGATAAAGTGGCTCACACGACGTCAGTGACACTGCCAGGGTATCAGCCACAAAAGTTGTGTGTCAGTGCCGTTTTAAGGAAGGTGGGAAAGAAGAGGTAGCAATTTTAGACATGGGCTAAAAGATGGAAAAGGAGAAGAGACTCGTTCCTCTAGTCCCGGGGGGAAGAAACAAACAAGTACACACAATCCCATCATTAGCGCTGATCTGGTAGTGCCACTACATTCCTCCTTGTTCTGTCAGTAGAGTCAAGAGGGTTTTTTGAATTCAATGTTTATGTCAATAAATGAAGAGATTAATGCTGAAGTTTGTCTTTTCACTGCTCTTGTACTAGGACCATCAAATCAGTCAATACACAGGACCAAGATATTGCAGAGCTGGATTACATGTATTTTAGTCTGACCGTAAACAGTTAGTTACGAAACAAGTTATGGTTCATCTTCATTCAAGTAGTATGTTATTAATGGCTCATTTCCCTTACAATTATATTGTACACTGCAAATACATCAAGGCTACAATCTCTTATCACATCCTTTTTGTTAACAGGAGGCCCCTACATTTAACAAGCCAAATCTTTGGTGTTAGGGTAAATATTCCCATATCAAAACACAGTAAGAACCTCGCATCAATACCATATTAAACATTTTGATCAAGTGTGTTGATCTTGTTGCATGGGAAAGTAGCAGTTAGTAGTGTGACGAAACCCATAACTAGCCTACAGATATTGTTGCACACGCTTTGTCTAGGGGTCCTGTAACATGAATGTGTGCATTTGTGAGAAATCAACGTATGTGCCGAGATGTTGCAAAGGGAGACAGCAAACTTTCCTTGGGCCAGGGCCGGCTCTGTCTCTTGGTTGGCCATCCAAGCGGAGTTTTATTTGTTCAGATGGTGACGAAACACATGTACAAAAAGGAAACCACCAGCAGGCATGTCCAAATGAACCAGCAGCCTCACAGCTTACAAGCTGAGACGCTGATTGACAATCACCCTAATTGGCAGCACCAATGTGTGCCGATCAACCAAGCTCAGGTCGCTGCCACCTGAGGGATTGTGTGTGAAACGGTATCCTTGACAATGTCCATTAGTAGTAGAATTTGAACCCTTTTTTACAGATAGCCAACACTAACACTGTTTAGTGAGTCCGCCAGATCAAAGGAAGTAGGGTTGACCGGGGATGTTTGCTTGATAAGTGTGTGAATCTTCCTGTCCTGCTAAGCATTCAAAATGTAACGAGTACTTTTGGGTGTCAAGGAAAATATGAGTAAAAAGTACATACTTTTCTTTAGGAATGTGGTGTAGTAAAAGTTGTCAAAAATGTAAATAGGAAAGTACAGATACCCCCAAAACTACTTAATACTTTACACCACTGTTACAGTATTTTGCCTGGTAAATTGTTTTCTCCCAATGTTTATATGACCCCCAAACAGGCCCATTGTTTCCTGCATACGCCTTTTATAACTCCCGTGTGCGAGTGGTTGTAGTGGTGTGCAGATGTGGGTGGTTGTCTATTTTCATGGAATATACACCATAACAAAAATCCATTATTCATTTGTTTAGGCAGATCTTAAGAACCATAAGACTAATAAAAAATATTTTCAAAAGGATAGAATTTCATATTGAGTTGAATTATGTTACTGGTCTGTGCAGCCTCTATGGTTGTAGCATGCACATGAAATTAATATTTATTTTGTTTATTAAACAGAAAAGACACAGTCACACATTTGATAGTAGGCTAAGAATGAAATAATATAATAAAATACAAAGAATATCCCACACAACTTGCATCATGGCAACATAAAAAGATTTATCAGAGCCCAAATTAAACCTGATTTTTATTTTATTTAAATCTACGTGTCACCTCTTTCCAACCCTCACTCTGCTTTGTTAGGGAGTAGGCGTAGGATATTACATTGATAGTATCTTCATCACGACACGGATAGAAAATAATAGCAATCTATATTTTCAAAAGCATTGGAGTCTCGTGTTCCTACTGCGTGTGATCAGTGCTAATAAATGAGCCAACTTGACAAGATGATCATGAGCAGCACTCACCTCAAATCAAATGTAGGCCTATTATAACAAATTGGATGACTTTGCGAGTTTAAGTAAACAATAATTTGATGCCTTCAATTGCATTAGCCTACTTTATTCCAATATTTTCATGATTCAGTGATATTTGTTTCCACAGTTGGTGTTTAAGGAAATAGTGCATGATGGGTGAAGTGACATGCCTCGCAAAGTTTCTAACTGCCAGGATGATAGTAGTAACGGCCGCTGTCTAGCAACCATCAAGAGTTTAAGAGCGGAGTGCATGCCAATGCCGCCTCAGGATTTTTATGGCTACATTTCATTCTAAGCCGTAGGCAGAACTTTACCGTAATCATGACTAGGTCGGTTGGCGGAAATAAACATATGGGCTTTGTCTCGCGGGCAATACCTTATATATATATACCTTATATATACCTAATACCTTATATAGAGAAAAGTTGGCAGAATAATGTCTCGGTTTGAAAGGTGTACATGTCCCAGTGGATGCTGCTGAGGTGAGCGGCTTATAATAATGGCTGGAAGGGAGCAAATGGAATGGCATCAAGCACCTGGAAACCATGTGTCTGATGTATTTAATATACCATTCCATTCATTCTTCTGCTCCAGCCATTAGCACGAGCCCGTCCTCCACAATTATGGTGCCACCAACCTCTTGTGATATGTCCTAACACTAACCATCCCCCAATAGATCATAAAAGTTAGAAATGTGTATAAAAATGGCTTAGGGTCCAGACATCCATCTGTCTGTCTCAAGAAGACTTCAGCAGTGAGATGCCGTCCATGTCCAGCTCAACTGGATGGACACTGAAGTCTCGGAGGCCCTGGGACACAAACAGTCAATGTCAGCTGAAACACTGAGCATACCTCAACTCTGCTTTTAAATGAGTTCTTTTGGTTTCTTTTTAAACTCAAGTTTTAAACACATAGGACTGATATAACTGCCCTGTTCATTCCCTGCCATCTTCATTTGAACTATACCTGATCCTTTCAGTATATCGCCATCTGTCTATATATACTCACTTGTGTGTTGTTGAGGACCTGACGCACTGCCTCCCCCTGCTGTGGCTGGCGGGTCAGCAGGTAGAGGAAGCCCCCTCCGCCTGCCCCAGCCAGAGTCTGTCCCAGGGCCAGCGGGCGCAGAGCATCCATCATGGTCCGCACAGCTGCCGGCTCACACCCCGGAGCCATCACCTTCTTCTGGCCCCAGTAACGCTCCAGACAAGCCCCCAGTCTGGGGAGAGAGCCTAGAGGGAGATGGAGAGGATTAACAAACACATTTAGCATCTCCTGGCTTCCACACATAGCCTACAAGCCACTGATGCAGACCTTTGGAACGTCTAACTTTTGAAAAGTCTAACAAATCCATGTAATACACCATCACAATAAATCCATTATGTATTTTAGACAGGACTAAAGAAACATGATATGAAGAAAATGTATATTTCAGAAGAACATAATAGCATACTCTGAGTTGTCCTGATGTTAGGTCCTGATCTGGCTATGCCAAATGGCTGTGGGCTACACTACTTCATTTAGCAGACAGGATTTCCTTAGAATTCCGTGGCATTATTTTATAGTATGAAGAATACAATTGAACAAAGCTGAATAAAATAGAAAGTATATTTTCTCAAAATAATTTGAGTGTGTGTGCACATGAAGACATTCTGTGCACGTTTTGAACCAATTCCGAGGTGCGTATTGAAGATATTGGAAGAACTGTCCACATTTACTTTTCGTCAACCAACAATATGAGTAGGCCTAACGAACAGCAAAAGCACTAGACGATGTCAATCTACTATCCCCCATAGTACAAAGGTTGACCTACTCTATTCTGTGCGAGAAATAAATATTCCAAACATAGTCTGGGACAGTTGTGTGATGCGACTGATCCCAAATTAATACAACCACTAGCATTAAAAAAAATGTTTTAAACAATGAGCCTGACGCAGCAGATGAGAACGTTTAGCTGAAAATGTTGATAAGAAAAAGCATAATAGTTTCACATTATAAGCACAGCAATGTGCACACGGCAGTAAGTTACAAGCACGAATGTTCCATTAACAGGAAAACACCATTCACAAAAAAGTGACCACAAATGAGATTATGCATTAAATGCTTTTATTTTCAAGGTGCATTTTTATGGTGAAAATTATCTTTCCCAAACTTGAAACTCAGCAAACTGCGTATTTATCATCATTAGTCATTTAGGTCAACATTGGATCATTCAGAGATCCTCATTGAACTTCTGGAGAGAGTTTGCTGCACTGAAAGTAAAGGGGCTGAATAATTTTGCACGCCCAATTTTTCAGTTTTTGATTTGTTAAAAAAGTTTGAAATATCCAATAAATGTCGTTCCACTTCATGATTGTGTCCCACTTGTTGATTCTTCACAAAAAAATACAGTTTTATATCTTTATGTTTGAAGCCTGAAATGTGGCAAAAGGTCGCAAAGTTCAAGGGGGCCGAATACTTTCGCAAGGCACTGTACACACACACACACGTGTGTGTGTGTGTGTATAATTTGTTTTCATTTAGAAGGGACCATTATCATGCGCCCATCTCAAAACAGGTGCAGCTAGAAAACAAATCTGCCAATTAAAATATGCAGCCCCACTTAAGTACGAGTTTGAAAGACCATTCCCCTCCCTCTCACCTTCTGTACAGGCGCGGGCACACTCTTCTGCGTTGTCCACTAGCTGCCCGGCGTTCTCCACAATGGAGGGGACACGGCTGTACCAGCGCCGCACCGTGTCCTGCACAACAACATGGCAGCCATTTTAGAGACGAGACACCCAACATCCTTCAAACTGTACCAGGGGTACAGCTCAGTAGTCTGAAGTTGCTTCCTCTCCTTGGCTATTCCTCTAAGTAGCTGTAGAAGTTGACATACTATTTTGATCATGTAGTTTTGAAAGATTTCAGCTAGTAAATACATGGTACATGTGAAATGACAAAATGCCTGCAGCACTGAGAGGAAGTGTTCTACCACAACTGTACACTGTAAACAGGAAGTGATCAGAAATATTATTGTGGAAACAGGAAGTGTGGATGCTTGATGAAAATATATTAAAAGGAACTTTACAGAACCTCATTAAATCCCAAAGCGATTTCTTTAACCCTAAACTTGACTAAAAGCACAAAACAAGGTGTTCTAGCACACAGAGTCAGAAAGTGTTGGATTTATTACAGTGGAGATTTAAACTCAATACAGACTAAAAGGCCTGATTTATAAGTTACAATAATTTTTTGAAAGTACAAAAAGTCAGTCTTTTCAATGAATGGTATAAAGTTAAGGGGTTAACATTGTGACTTTGAATAAGTAAGTCGCTCTGGATAAGAGCGTCTGCTAAATGACTAAAATGTAAATGTGGAAGGCTGGATGGCTAACCTGCAGCAAGTTTCGTGCAAGCCGAGTCTTGCCGGTGTAGACCAGCAGGAGGTGCTGTTGCAGTGAGAGCAGAAAGTCGTCGGAGAGAGGGAGACGTTCCACTTCCACCCGGAGGGGGAGACAGGCTTTGGAGCGCGCCACCTTTACTCCCCCCACCAAGCCTCCGACCTGGTCCTGCCAACCACCACCTCAGGAGGGAGATCGGGAGAGAGAAGGAAACAAAATGAGTGCATCCTAACAAATAACATATCATAATATTCTATTAATATAATATGCCATTTAGCAGATGCTTTTATCCAAAGCGACTTAAAACCCTTTGACACGGGTGGTCCCAAACCGGTGTGATTAGAACACTTCATTAGAATGTCTAGTTCCGATTGACGTGTTTGAGCTGGCCACACTGTTTTATCACAAAACAATGTTGCAATTATCATTGTGTTTTATAGGCTACATTGGTCCTAGCGCTAACTGAGAAAAGAGACACAAGCTGTCATATTTAGACAACTCTTGGCTGATAGAAACCATAATATGAATTAACAATGACTATTTACACTTCATCACATCATGGGTGAGCTCACCAGTGATCAAAATAATTGAGTAAAGCCCTTTCTAAAAGTCTAAAGTAGTCCGATGGTGTGTAGTTGTGCGCGCCGCCATGGTTGTTTTTCCCCATCAACCAAAGATAAGAGGTAACAAGATGAGTTGGGTCTGTGCTTCTACACCTGCATTGCTTGCTGTTTGGGGTTTTAGGCTGGGTTTCTGTACAGCACTTTGAGATATCAGCTGATGTACGAAGGGCTATATAAATAAATTTGATGTTGATTTGTTTGCAGTATGCATGTTAAAGACGAATGGGATGTGTCGTCTCCCATCATTCACTTCCAGAAGTTCTCGAGTGAACCATCCCTTCACCTTGCTATAACATAATTTGTCTGACAGACGTTTTCGTGACTCAGAATGCATTGAATGATGTCAACAAACATGGCTCCACACATAGCCGGCAAACAGCTTAGCAAAATATATTTATAACGGACCTAAGCTGGTTTATCTGTGCCGTTTACAGTGGGAGCAAATGAAGCATAGTGGGCAGAACAATGAAGAAGGTGAGCAAAGCCAAGCATGAGCTAGTGAGATCCTATTGGCACATTGTAGCGTACATTTGCATTTTCAGTCAGGGAGCACCTCCTCTGATTCGAACTTGCATTCTTAAACAACGGCATTTTTAAAAAACTTTGGAAAAGTGTCAAATCTATCAAACGTAGTGCACTGTGTTTGTAGAGGATTCTAGTTTTGGGAACAGAAAAATGTATTGAGATCCAGATGTTTCATAGATGAGAAAAGGACCAGAATCTCGGCCCAGTTTCACTACTAACGACTGGAATTCCTCTTCCCTCTTCTATATTTGGTTGTGAGAAAATGTTCTAAACTGATGCTTCATCTTCATAGCCCCTGTGACGTGCCTGTAGCTTAGCATTAGCTCAGCATAATCAGTACAACCTTCAAAAAAGTATATTACACACATGTCCATTACAATCTATGCAAGAATCCAAAGTTATTATAAGTAAGGAAAAGAACAATGAAGGCAACACGGGAGCCAGGGTTTTGGCTAGAAGGGATCCCAGCTTTTGTCAGATTTGACTTTTCGTAGCAGGTTAGGAAAATTAACATAGCAGGTTAAGAGAATTAGGTTAAGGTTAGGAAAAGGGTTAGGATTAGCTAAAATGGATCCCTTCTAGCCATGTCAGTACGCCAGTCGGAAAATGCGCCAGGGGGAAAAAAGTTAGTGCAGGTTCTGTTCTCACTGGAGATGCAAATGTCTGCATTCTTGATCCTAAGAAACACTGGGGAAGTGCTTGGGCTCTCATCTAAGAGAGAAGTTTGAGGCATTACAATGAGCCGAACAAATGTAAATATATATATAATATTATTATTATATTATTATTATTATATTATTATATTATATTATTATGTAAATTGTTCGCCACAGTGAAATGGGCTGCTTCTATGTGAATTATTGAGGAGGGCGAAACACACCTCAAATTCAAATAGTTAAATAAGCCTTGTTTGCCTATAGATAATTAGCACGCAGCACGCCATGGTTTAAGGGCAGAGCGGGTGAACTGTCCTGATGCGTAACAATCACATTTTGCAACAGTGAAGGCATTCTTCACAAGCATAAAAACATCTCATGCTTTGGGGACAGATATTTGGAACTCACATGTGGGTGAATAGATTCTCGTATCAGTGGCCCCAGCGGTAATTGATCCCTCTATCCTAACGTTGCAAGCACCATGCCTTACCTGAGCCACACAGCATAGGATGTGAATGGTATCCTGTGTACAGTGCATTCGGAAGGTATTCAGACCCCTTGTCTTTTTCCACATTTTGTTACGCTACAGCCCCATTACAAAATTTATTAAATTGTTTTTTTTTAGTCATCAATCTACACACAACACCCCACAATGACAAAGCAAAAACTATTTATTTTTAAATTTTTGCAAATTTATTAAAAACAAAAAACTGAAATATTACATTTATACAAGTATTCAGGCCCTTTACTCAGTACTTTGATGAAGCACCTTTGGCAGCAATTACAGCCTCGATTCTTCTCGGGTATGACGCTACAAGCTCGGCACACCTGTATTATATTCTCACGCTCTGTCAGGTTGGATGGGGAGCGTCGCTGCACAGCTATTTTCAGGTCTCTCCAGAGATGCTTGATCGGGTTCAAGTCCGGGCTCTGGCTGGGCCACTCAAGGACAGTCTTAGACTTGTCACGAAGCCACTCCTGTGTTGTCTTGGCTGTGTGCTTAGGGCTGTTGTCCTGTTGGAAGGTTAACTTTAGACCCAGTCTGAGGTCCTGAGCACTCTGGAGCATGTTTTCATCAAGGCTCTCTCTGTACTTTGCTCCGTTCATCTTTCCCTCAGTCTCCCAGTCCGTCCTGCTGAAAAACATCCCCACATCATGATGCTGCCACCACCATGCTTCACCGTAGGGATGGTGCCAGGTTTCATCCAGATGTGAAGCTTTTGCATTCAAGCCAAAGAGTACAATCTTGGTTTCATCAGTCCAGAGAATCTTGTTTTTCATGGTCTGAGAGTATTTAGGTACCTTTTGGCAAACTCCCAACGGGCTGCAATGTGCCTTTTACTGAGGAGTGGCTTCCATCTGGCCACACTACCGTAAAGGACTGATTGGTGCTGCAGAGATGGTTGTCCTTTTGGAAGGTTCTCCCATCAACACAGAGGAACTCTAGAGCTCTGTCAGAGTGACCATGGGGTTCTTGGTCACCTCCCTGACCAAGGCCTTTCTCCCCCGATTGCTCAGTTTGGCTGGGCGGCCAGCTCTTGAAAGTGTTGGTGGTTCCAAACTTCTTCCATTTAAGAATGATGGAGGCCACTGTGTTCTTGGAGACCTTCAAAACTGCAGAAATATTTTGGTACCCTTCCCCAGATCTGTGCCTAGACACAATCCTGTCCCAGAGCTCTACGGACAATTCGTTTAACCTCATGGCTTGGTTTTTGCTCTGACATGCACTGTCAACTGTGGGACCTTTTATAGACAGGTGTGTGCCTTTCCAAATCATTCCCAATCAATTTAATTTACCACAGGTGGACTCCAAGTAGTAGAAACATCTCAAGTATGATCATTGGAAACAGGATGCACCTGAGCATCAAAAGTTCTGAATACTTAAAAGGTATCAGTTTTTTTTTATTTTTTATACATTTGCAAAAAATTCTAAAAATCTATTTTCACTTTGTCATTATGGAGTATTGTGTGTAGATTGACGAGGATATGTATTTATTTCATCCCTTTTAGAATAAGGCTGTAACAAACTAAATGTGGAAGAAGTCAAGGGGTCTGAATACTTTCTGAATGCACTGTATGTGTTTTTGTGAGTGCGTGTTGTCTCACCAGTGGTCAGCATCTGCTCCAGGTGGAGAACAGCGTGAATGAGAGAGTCTGTGTCGTACGTTCGCCCCGTGCATCTATAGACGGCTGCCAGCACCGCTCCTGCCAAGATACTACTGGTACCTGCAGGTGCAACAACAAGCAGTGCGAGAGAAAACGGGGAGAAAGATGGAGAAAGAGTGAGAGAGGGGATGTGAGGGGAAGGGGAGAGAAGGGTGAAGGAGTGAGTGGGCAATGTGTGCCACTTGTCATTGATGACAAGGTAGTGTTTTTTGCTTTTTCTGCAGCACCACAACAACAAGAGACAATGTGGTGGTTTATGTGTTATGAGACGCTGACACTGGCCCATGGTCATGTGCATTAGGCACCAAATGGAAGAAAAACAGACTGAAACAGGGAGGGACTACTTAGACTCTCTAATAAAAATGACAATACATTTTCCATTGCAAAACATTCTCCGTTTTGCAAGACCAATCAATGTCTTGCAAAATGTCAAAATGTTTTCTGTTACATGCCCTATTGAGCATAACCCATTGCTCTTCTTACCCAGTCCTGAACCGTGCGGCAGGAGGGACCAGGTGTGGATCTCCACCCCTCCGCCCCAGCGCTGCAGGAGCTGCTCATCCAGGGACTGCCGAGCGGGATAGGTAACCAGGCCGCTGCATACACACACGGCCTTCAACAGGGCAGCTGGGACACACACACAGGAGCAGATGACCAGATATGACCAACAGAGATGTAGTGTAGCGTAAAGACACATCGATTCTGTTCACGCACCCTTTTAATTGGTGAGCATTTAGTGTTCACAGTGACAGCTGCCAGTTTTACCACAACATGATTGATCACAAAGCATGACCTGGACTACGATCAAAGACAAAGTGATCAAACATGACAACTAGAAATGTGCCTTTATGAAAAACTGGATCACGCAATAGCAGTCAACAGACAGCACAAGGATATAGAATTATTTTTAAGATCATTTAAAAAAAAAAAAAAAACATGGAAATGCCACACAAGACTCCACACACACACACTTACTGATCAGCACGGACCACATACACTACCGTTCAAAACATACATGAAATGAGTTGCAAAATGAATAGGAAATATAGTAAAGACGTTGACGAGGTTATAAATAATGATTTTTAATTGAAATAGTAAATTGTGTCCTTCAAACTTTGCTTTCGACAAAGAATCCTCCATTTGCAGCAATTACAGCCTTGCAGACCTTTGGCATTCTGGTTATCAATTTGTTGAGGTAATCTGAAGAGATTTCAACCCATGCTTCCTGAAGCATGGCTTGATGGGCACTTCTTACGTACAATACGGTCAAGCTGCTCCCACAACAGCTCAATAGGGTTGAGATCCGGTGACTGGCCTGGCCACTCCATTATAGACAGAATACCATGACTGCTTCTTCCCTAAATAGTTATTGCATAGTTTGGAGCTGTGCTTTGGGTCATTGTCCTGGAAATTGGCTTCAACAAAAAAGTGCCGTCCACAGGTTATGGCATGGCGTTGCAAAACAGAGTGATAGCCTTCCTTCTTCAAGATCCCTTTTACCCTGAACAAATCTCCCACTTTACCATCACCAAAGCACCCCCAGACCTTTACATGCTTGACAGATGGCTCCAAGCACTCCTCAAGCATCTTTTCTGCGTCTCACGAATGTTCTTCTTTGTGATCCTTTTAGATTCGTCGGTCCATAACACTTTTTTTCCAATCTTCCTCTGTACAGTGTGTGTTCTTCTGCCCATCTTAATCTTTTCTTTTTATTGTCTAAGATATGGCTTTTTCTTTTCAACTCTGCCTAGAAGTCCAGCATCCCGGTGTCGCCTCTTCACTGTTGACGTTGAGACTGGTATTTTGCAGGTACTATTTAATGAAGCTGCCAGTTGAGGACTTCTGAGGGGTCTGTTTCTCAAACTAGACACTAATGTACTTGTCTTCTTGCTCAGTTGTGCACCGGGGCCTCTCACTCCTCTTTCTATTCTGGTTAGAGCCAGTTCTGTTCTGTGAAGGGAGTAGTACACAGTATTGTACGAGATTTTCAGTTTCTTGGCTGTTTCTTTCATGGAATGGCCTTCATTTCATAAACTGACGAGTTTCAGAAGAAAGTTACTTGTTTCTGGCCATTTTGAGCCTGGAATCGAACCCACAAATGCAGATGCTCCAGATACTCAACTAGTCTGAAGGCCAGTTTTATTGCTTCATTAAATCAGGACAACAGTTTTCAGCTGTGGTAACATAATTGCAAAAGATTAGCTAACAGCGTGACATTGGAACACATGAGTGATGGTTGCTGATAATGGGCCTCTGTACGCATAGATATTCCATAGAATTTTTAAAAAAGCCGTTTCCAGCTACAATAGTCATTTACAACATTAGCGATGTCTACTGTATTTCTGATCAATTTGATGTTTGTTTTTTAAATGGACAAAAAAATGTACATAAAATTGCCCATTTAAGTCTTACCAGGTGCATATGGCACACAGTGGTCTTTCAGATCCTCCAGCCTCTCGCAAACTGTCTCCATGGCGATAGCATCATCCTGCACTCCGCTGGAACTGACCAATAGCAGACGGGGCTCTTTGATGCGACGAGCTCGGGCACCAATGGGCCGTCTCCCGTCGACCTTCACTGCCACGTTGACCACTGTGCCGCCATGTTCAAAGGCAATGGGCGGAGTGTCGCTCCAGCCACCTGTGGGATAGAGCCTATTGTGAGAAGTACTCCGACGGGCTTTGTGGAATGAAAACACAAACTGATATAGGACCAGGCTAATGACTTTCCATTCCATTTTTTGTTAAACTAAGCATCCCATAGCATTGTTGGGTTCCAGTATGAAATACTTGCTATACATGGCGTTAATGGGCACATGTATGAGGAATGTATATGGTGGGGTCAATGGAGGTTGGATAAGAGGTTTGGCATATTACTAAGTAAGGGAAAGGCAATCACATGGTTGCGGTCACTAATAAGGGTGAATAGCTGTGGATTAGTAAGGAATGGGGTCTGAGGTCAGGTCACATGAAGGGAGAAGGAACAGTTTATTACCCACATCACTTAACTTCCTGCCTAACAACAAAGATGTAGTGTTTATAGAAAAGGAGGAGACGCCACCTAAAAGGGGGTTTAAACACTTGTGCTGGTGGAAACACGTCTTTGCAGCTGTTTGACACAATGGGTGAATAAACTTGGTTTGAGCTTTGACTAGATGTCCGTTAGGTTCTAAATAAACAGAGTAGAAACTAACGGCATGTTTTTAGGGATATTGTCCCGGTTTAAAAGAGTAGGGATAACTCCTCAAAAGAGCTTTGCCATTAGAGTTTGGCTAAGGGAAAGGTCTAGGGCAGAGTTCCCAAACTCGGTCCTCGGGACCCCAAGGGCTACATATTTGGGTTTTTGCCCTAGCGCTACACAGCTTATTTAAATAATCAACTAATCATCAAGCTTTGATCATTTGAATCAGCTGTGTAACATTAGGGGAACAAGCAAAAAGCGTACCCCTTCAGGTCCCGAAGACAAGAGTTTTAAAAACGCTGTTCTAGGGGTGAAAGAACAGGGCTGTTGACACTCACCTGAGAGGTCCAGTCTGGCAGGACACTCCACATCTTGCCATTCCCCAAGGGGCGGGACCTCACCTTGACCAATGTAGATAAATCTCTGTGATAACATCACAGCCTGTCGTAACAGCACCTGCCCGGCCGCCTCATAGTGCCGTGCAGCACGCACCAGCAAGTCTGGCCTGCAGGGGGCAGTCATATACTGTCACTTCTGACTTAATTTAAATGTATTATAATAATTAATGGTTTCCTTCCCTTCTTGACGATAGTCTTAAGGAATTGATATTGCAGAAAGTAAACATTATGGTGCATATGCAGATGTCAGCAGTTAATAGTTAATAGTATCAGTATGGGTCTGACCTGCTGAGCCACTTGGCTCTCTCGGTGGCCAGGGCCTGGACGCCACCCAGTAGGTCTCCCTGCTCTAGGATGGAGAAGGCATGGCTCCAGGCAGGGTTAGCAGCCGGCCCGCTCCTCAGCCCCCCTCGGCCCTCCCCGGCCAGGCAGGCCAACACGTCAGCTATACAGGCCAGGCAGCGGGCCGCCACTCCCAGATTCTCCCCGCTGCCCGCTGCAACTGGAGCACACAAGATTACTATTGTCATTGAGAGCGTGTCTGCACGTAGATAACAGTATATCTACTTGGTCTCCACCAGCCTTTTTTCCATTCTTATGGCCGTCTGACAGCAAGAGTGCAAAATGAGCCTGTATAATGCATTCAGGCACCTGCACCCCCAGGAATTCACACAAACACACATTTAGAGAACATAAACTTCCAAGTGTTGAAAAGGTGAAAGAAATAACATGGTACCTGAGACACTAACTCCTCCACACTGCAACTCCTTGCAGTGTAAATGCCCATGTGTTCTCACGGTCAAATAAAGGAACATCAATACTCACTGGAGTCTAGTGTGCAGAGGAGCTCCTCATGCTGGCCTCCAAGCACGGCAGCCCTGAAGCTGGGCAACAACCCACGATCGCTCTGGCTCTTCAAGTTGTCCATCACTCTCCTCCTCCCCACCTGGAAGAATAGCGCCTCCCTCCAGCGCAGCTCCCCCTCCTGGTCAGTAAGGGAAAGGACCTCTCGGAGAGAGAGCCTCCACACGGCCCTCCACTGCTCCAATGCCCCAGGCCCACCCAACAGCCAGCACACCCCCACCTCCAGCCCCACCGCACCACCCCGCGGCTGGAAGACTGGGAACAGGCGGGCCTCCATGAGTGACTGGGACCGCCCGGACCCCCACAGATCCTCTGACCTAGGGAGAGAAAGAACAGAGGGACCCAGCAAATATAACATTCATCATTCCAAGGGTCCAAATCATGAGCAGAGTAGGTTAGCAATCAAGCTAACACGCTTACTGTATTCCAGTGCGGCTGTAGAGGTCACTCCATCTGTGATTCAGAAAGGTGGCACCATCGTCATTGCAGGAAACCTATGGGAAGGCAAAGTCTGTAAGAGACCAACAGACATTCTAAACAGCCTCTGTCCACAGTCCTACCATTCAGATGGTGAAATATCTAAAGAAGGTGGAAGGGAGGCAGAGGGAGGAGACAGCGCCCTGCTACCTTAAGATCATCGTAAGCCCCCAGCACTGTATAAACAGTAATCTTCATCTCTCCCAGTTGTATGTGGTGCCCTTGGATGATGTGGTCATTGGTTAAGGCCAGCTGCTGGATGTGCGAAGATGAGGTCACTTCCAGGCCTGAGAGTAAACAACCTGAATGCACATCCACTGGTCCCTGGGAAAAGAGGTCAAAGGTCATACAACATCCAAGCATACGGGGACACAGTGAAATAAATGTTTTAAGTACACATTTTATTCTACGTTTGAGTTCCTCCAGACCTGAAGGTGGCAGTGCTGGATAACTGCTCCTGACGCAACACTGACGTCCCCCTCCAGAACACTGTTGATCACCCTGCCTCCATCACTCACACACTGAGTATTCTGAGGACAACACAGACAGAAATACATGGACAGATGTTAAACACACACAATACTTGGTCCAGGGTTGGGTCCAGGGTTGTGATCAAGGTTGGGATTAATTCAATTTATTGTTCCTGACACGTTTATGGCAGCTTTATGTAGACCTTACGAGTGAAGGGTTACCTAGTACGTAGTGGAAGATCCTAAGAGGAGGAAGAACATTTCATAAAAATAAAATACTGAACCAATAAAACAGTGATCCTTTTTAGTTAAACCTATTCTAAATATATTCACAAGTCACCAAATAATTGATTTAAAAAAACACTATTCTGCAATGAAGGTCTACAGTAGCTTTAGCAGCACTTGGTGGAGCCGGAGGAGAGCTAGCTTCTGTCCTCCTCTGGGTACATCAAATCAAAATCAAATCAAATTTATTTATATAGCCCTTCGTACATCAGCTGATATCTCAAAGTGCTGTACAGAAACCCAGCCTAAAACCCCAAACAGCAAACAATGCAGGTGTAAAAGCACATCGACTTCAATACAAAACCTAGGAGGCTCTTATTTTTCACCCCCTTCCATAGACTTGCAACCTATCAGAGCTCCTGCAGCATGAACTGACATATTGTCCACCCAATCAAAGGATCGCAGAATGAATCTAGTACTGAAAGCATAAGCTTCAGATATCTAGCACTGCAGCGCATAAAATGTGTTGAGTAGTTGACTCATAGAAAGACAATAGTTGAACAAATTCATTTCTTCCAGAATAAAGGAGAAGCAAGAGAGAAAGAGCTAGCTGAATGCAACTAGCTAGTTTAGCGTACTCAAACAGAAAAGGATGTTAGCTAGCTGGCTATGGCTATCCAACACTGGAACTCTTCCAAGTCAAGATAAGCTTTAGGTTTGATTAATTTATTGCCAAAGGGGCCCGCCGATGTAACTGCTAAGCTGCTTTGACTGTATTGCATGATTGTAGTGGGTTTACAAATGCATTAGTATAGTAGCTACATTCTATGACCAAAAGTATGTGGACATCTGCTCGTTGAACATCTCATTCCAAAATCATGGACATTAATATGGAGTTGGTCCCCCCTTTGCTGCTATAACAGTCTCCACTCTTCCGGGAAGGCTTTTCACTAGATGTTGGAACATTTGTGTGGGGACTTGCTTCCATTCAGCCACAAGCGCAATTGTGAGGTCGGGCACTGATGTCGGGTGATTAGGCCTGACTTGCAGTCGGCATTCCAATTTCTCCCCAAGGTGTTCGATGGGGTTGAGGTCAGGGCTTTGTGCAGGCCAGTCAGGTTCTTCCACATCGATCTTAGGCTTGTGTGCAGCGGCCCGGCCACGGAAGCCCATTTCATGAAGCTTCCGACAAATAGTTATTGTGCTGACATTGCTTCCAGAGGCAGTTTGGAACTCGGTAGTGAGTGTTGCAACCGAGGACAGACTATTATTACACGCTTTACACGTCCAGTCCTGTGAGCTTGTTACCTACCACTTTGCGGTTGAGCTGTTGTTGCTCCTAGACGTTTCCACTTCACAATAACAGCACTTACAGTTGTCCGGGGAAGCTGTAGCAGGGCAGAAATCTGATGAACTGACTTGTTGAAAAGGTGGCATATTATGACAGTGCCACATTGAAAGTTACTGAGCTCTTCAGTAAATCCATTCTACTGTCAATGTTTGTCTATGGAGATTGTATGGCTGTGTGCTCGATTTTATACACCCGTCAGCAACGGTGTGGCTGAAATAGTCGAATCCACTAATTTGAAGGGGTGTCCATATACTTTTGTATATATAGTGTATGTTGACTATGATGCAGGCTGTGTGTAGTGGTTGGTAGTCATTATATGGCTTCTATTGTGTTACCAAACTCACTAAAAGTGAAAAACTATCGGCCTATATCGAATCTTCCATTCCTCTCAAAAATTTTAGAAAAGGTTGTTGCGCAGCAACTCAATGCCTTCCTGAAGAAAAACAATGTATACGAAATGCTTCAGTCTGGTTTTAGACCCCATCATAGCACTGAGACTGCACTTGTGAAGGTGGTAAATTACCTTTTAATGGCATCAGACCGAGGCTCTGCATCTGTTCTCGTGCTCCGAGACCTTAGTGCTGCTTTTGATACCATCGATCACAACATTCTTTTGGAGAGATTGGAAACCCAAATTGGTCTACACGGACAAGTTCGGGCCTGGTTTAGATCTTATCTGTCGGAAAGATCTTTTCTGTGAATGGTTTGTCCTCTGACAAATCAACTGTAAATTTCGGTGTTCCTCGAGGTTCCGTTTTAGGATCACTATTGTTTTCACTATATATTTTACCTCTTGGGGATGTCATTCGAAAACTTAATGTTAACTTTCAGTGCTATGCGGATGACACACAGCTGTACATTTCAATGAAACATGGCGAAGCCCCAAAATTGCCCTCGCTAGAAGTCTCAAATAAAACTGTGAAGGACCTCGGTGTTGCTCTGGACCCTGATCTCTCTTTTGACAAACATATCAAGAATGTTTCAAGCACAGCTTTTTTCCATCTACGTAACATTGCAAAAATCAGAAACTTTCTGTCCAACAATGATGTAGAAAAATGAGTCCATGCTTTTGTTACTTCTAGGTTAGACTACTGCAATGCTCTACTTTCCGGCTACCCCGGATAAAGCACTAAATAAACTTCCGTTAGTGCTAAATGCGGCTGCTAGAATACTGACTAGAACCAGAAAATTTGATCATATTACTTCAGTGCTAGCCTCCCTACACTGGCTTCCTGTCAAAGCAAGGGCTGATTTGAAGGTTTTACTGCTAACCTACAAAGCATTACATGGGCTTGCTCCTACCTATCTCTCTGATTTGGTCCTGCCATACATACCTACACGTACGCTACGGTCACAAGACGCAGGCCTCCTAATTGTCCCTAGAATTTCTAAGCAAACAGCTGGAGGCAGGGCTTTCTCCTATAAAGCTCCATTTTTATGGAATGGTCTGCCTACCCATGTGAGAGACGGAAACTCGGTCTCAACCTTTTAAGTTTTTACTGAAGACTCATCTCTTCAGTGGGTCATATGATTGAGTGTAGTCTGGCCCAGGAGTGTGAAGGTGAACAGAAAGGCTCTGGAGCAACGAGCCGCCCTCGCCGTCTCTGCCAGGCCGGTTCCACTGAGATTGCCTGCCTCTAACCCTGTTACAGGGGTTGAGTCACTGGTTTACTGGTGCGCTTTCATGCCGTCCCTAGGAGGGGTGCGTCACTTGAGTGGGTTGAGTCACTGATGTGATCTTCCTGTCTGGGTTGGCGCCCCCCCTTGGGTTGTACCGTGACGGAGATCTTTGTGGGCTATACTCGACCTTGTCTCAGGATGGTAAGTTGGTGGTTGAAGATATCCCTCTAGTAGTGTGGCTGCTGTGCTTTGGCAAAGTGGGTGGGGTTATATCCTTCCTGTTTGGCCCTGTCCCGGGGTATCATCGGATGGGGCCACAGTGTCTCCTGACCCCTCCTGTCTCAGCCTCCAGTATTTATGCTGCAGTAGTTTGTGTCGGGGGGCTAGGGTCAGTTTGTTATATCTGGAGTACTTCTCCTGTCTTATCCGGTGTCCTGTGTGAATTTAAGTATGCTCTCTCTAATTCTCTCTCTCTCACTCGGAGGACCTGAGCCCTAGGACCATGCCTCAGGACTACCTGGCATGATGACTCCTTGCTGTCCCCGGTCCACCTGGCCGTGCTGCTGCTCCAGTTTCAACTGTTCTGCCTGCGGCTATGGAATCCTGACCTGTTCACCGGACATGCTACCTGTCCCAGACCTATTATTTGACCATGCTGGTCATTTATGAACATTTGAACATCTTGGCCATGTTCTGTTATAATCTCCAAACGGCACAGCCAAAAGAGGACTGCCCCTCCCCCCCATAGCCTGGTTCCTCTCTAGGTTTCTTCCTAGGGAGTTTTTCCCAGCCACCGTGCGTCTACATCAGCATTGCTTGCTGTTTGGGGTTTTAGGCTGGGTTTCTGTACAGCACTTTTGAGATATCAGCTGATGTACGAAGAGCTATATAAATAAATTTGATTTGATTTATTGGCTTGGAAAGCTTTTTTAGCCTGGTCATAGAAAGCTGAAAGCTGAAGCCCACAAGCGAACGGAAAAGGTGTGAGAAGGAATTATATATATATACACACACAAGGAGGAAAGTGAACTATGTTTGTGTGTGGTCAGGGGCGTCTTCGTTCCGCTGATTCTGTTGAAAAACTTTTCTTAAAAACGTCAGCAAACGGAACATACCTGAATTTGTCCAATAGAAACTCTCATTTGCAAGGGATGGACTAACGATTACATCCTAGATCAGTGTCACTGTCTGTCACCTTGATAACTTAAAATTGTCTCGACCTGTGCACCTACGTTGTAAACTTTCATTCATAGGCTAGGTTGTAGCAACCTCATGATGGGCACAGGGAAAATGAGTATCATGTAGTAGCCTAAACCTATCGATATTACATTGAGCTGGGTGAATGGAATATGAATGACAGTCATCCAATATGCTGTAATAGACATAAGGCCACACTCATTAACAAGGAAAATACTCCATCTTAAAAACGGCACCGACCGCCACTGCCAGTACGGTACCTGTATGTGTGACAATGTGTCTCTCTCTGTCCCCTTCTTTGTCAGGCGGGCAATGTGCTCTCTACCGGACAGAGTCAGGTAGTCGTAGCAACCGCCAGGAACGTAAACTGCAAGGAGAAAACCAAACACACTTATGAACCACTTGTAATAGGATGGCACATTTGGCATGTACAGAGAATGATGTACCACATAGAAAGAGACATACCCATATGGAGAGTAGTGCCTCTCAGTATCCTCCATAGCAAGGCCCGTGCGCTCCTCACTACAGCTCCCTGTTGACTGATGGGGGAACTGCAGCCCGTCCTCTCACCATTCACAAACTCTGACTCACTCAGGTCTGAGCAAAGACACATCAACAAATCCAGGAAGAGGGAGATCTGCAGATAATAAATAACCATGGAAAGAAAGACAATGAAGGGATGTAACAGAGGATAAGGCTGTATCAGAATAAAACCAGCTTTGTGTAAACCTAGAAAAAAACAGAACAGTGTTTGAGGGGGGAGGGTGCAAAGATATGGAAGAGTGAAATTGATACAGAAGATGAAATGGAGCGTGACAGGCACAAAGAGAGGTAATGAAAATTAGAATTAGAAATGAGAAGTAAAGATGAAGACTGCATACCTGAATGGGTGGTGCCCCAGAGTCCATGCCCATGTACGTGCAGCCGTCAAGGGGAGGGGTAACATGGGCCTTCAGCAATCGCTCGAGTACCCTCCTGCAGAAGAACACAGGCCCTGACACCTGAAGGGAGTTACATCATTACATGTGTTGCAGGCTCATAAAATAAAACAAGGTTATTTTATCACATACAGTAAACACAAGAGGTACAGTGAAATGGGTTGTTTCACAGGGTCAGCCAGCACCCCTGGAGCAAATTAGGGTTAATTGCCTTGCTCAAGGGCACATCATTTGCACCTTGTCATCTCGGGTATTCGAACCAGTAACCTTCGAGTTACTGACCCAATGCTCTAACCGCTAGCCTACCTGCCATCTAGGTATTCCCATGACTCTTTTTATTGAAGGAAAAAATACATTTCTGGATATTTTCCTATATTCACTATCTTTGACTTACCAGTGGCACCATCCCATCAGGCTGTGCGGCTCGGCGAATCCGCTCCTCTGACCCCTTGTAGATGATGTCACATACTCTACCCTATGAGCAGAGAAAAACCACCATTTGACACTACTTATGAATGATCATCTTCATGCAGACAATGTGTACAGTGCCTTCAGAAAGGATTAATTGGCTTATTCCACTTTGTTGTGTTACAGCCTGAATTCAAAATACAAAAACATTCTCACCCATCTACACACAAGACCCAATAACGACAAAGTAAAAACATGTTTTTAGTTTCCAAATGTATTGAAAATTAAATACAGAAATCTCATTCACATAAGTATTCACTCCTGAGTCAATACTTTTGTAGAAGCACCTTCCGCGGTGATTACAGCTAAGAGTCTTTTTGGGTAAGTCTCTAAGAGCCTTCTACACCTGGACTGTGCAACATTTGCCAATAATTATTTTCAAGATTCTTCAAGCTCTGTCAAATGAGTTGTTGATCATTGCTAGACAACCATTTTCAGGTCTTGCCATAGATTTTCAAGTAGATTAATTCAAAACTGTACAGTCAGCTACTCAAGAACATTCACTGTCGTGGTATTGGTAAGTAACTCCCGTGTAGATTTGGCCTTGTGTTTAAGGTTATTGTCCTACTGAAAGGTGAAATTATCTCCCAGTGTCTGGTGGAAAGCAGACTGAACCAGGTTTTCATCTACGATTTTCCCTGTGCTTAGCTCCATTACATTTATTTTTTATCCTTAAAAACTTCCGTCCTCAACCTCTCTGAACCACCCATACCGGATCCGGGATAATTGTCATCAGCAACGCTGAAAAGCATAGCGCCACAGTCAAATAATATTGCTAGAAAATATTCATATTCATGAAATCACAAGTACAATATTGCAAAACACAGCTTAGCCTTTTGTTAATCCACCTGTCGTCTCAGATTTTGAAATTATGCTTTACAGCGAAAGCAATACAAGCGTTTGTGTAAGTTTATCGATCGCTCGACAAAACAATAAGTACACTTAGCTTCAGGTAACTTGGTCACGAAAATCAGAAAAGGAATCAAATGAATAATTTACCTTTGATGATCTTCGGATGTTTTCACTCACGAGACGCCCAGTTAGACAACAAATGTTATTTTTGTTCCATAAAGATATTTTTTATATCCAAATACCTCCGTTAGTTTGGTGTGTTATGCCCAGGAAAACACCGGAGAGAGCGGTCATGACAATGCAGACAAAAATTCCAAATTATATCCATAATGTCCACAGAAACATGTCATTTTTTATAATCAATCCTCAGGGTGTTTTTCAAATATCTATTCGCTAATGTATCACCCGGGACAGTTGGCTTTTCACTTGGACCGGGAGTAACAATGGCCGCCTTTCTCTTTTGCGCACAACTCACTCTGAGAGCCCCCACCTATCCACTTACGCAATGTGGTCGTTCACGCTTATTCTTCAAAATAAAAGCCTGAAACTATGTCTGAAGACTGTTGACACCTTGAGGAAGCGATAGGGAAAGGAATCTGGTTGATATCCCTGGGAGGCTATGGAACATCGAGTTTTCAAAATAGAAGCCACTTCCTGGTTTGATTTTTCTCAGGGTTTCGCCTGTAATATCAGTTATGTTATACTCACAGACAATGTTTTGACAGTTTTGGAAACTTTAGAGTGTTTTCTATCCTAATCTGTCAATTATATGCATATTCTAGCATGTGGTCCTGAGAAATAGGCTTTGGGAATTTAACTAAACTTTGGGAACGTTATTTTTCCAAACATAAAAATAGTGCCCCCTAGCTTCAAGAGGTTAATGATTACAAGCATACCCATAACATGATGCAGCCCCCACTATGCTTGAAAATATGGAGTGGTACTCAGTAATGTGTGCACTGGATTTGCCAAACATAACTCTTTGTATTAAGTACAAAAAGTGAATTCTCTCCGCCATATTTGTTTGCAATGTTGCTGTAGTGCCTTGTTGTACAGGGTTACTTCTTTTCACTACCAGTTAGGTTAGTATTGTGGAGTAACTACAATGTTGTTGATCCATCCTCAGTTTTCTCCTATCACAGCCATGAAACTGTTTTAGTCAACATTGGCCTCATACTAATCTACCAATAGGTGCCCTTCTTTGTGAGGCACTGGCACTGGAAATCCTCCCTAGTCTTTGTGGTTGAATGTGTGTATGAAATTCACTGCTCGACTGAAGGACCTTACTAGGGATTAACACAGGTAACCGGGATCACTCTTCACATTTCCCGAAAAAATAAAAAATAACCAAAATATTCCCTCAATGTCGCAATAATGCAATACCACAAAATACACAACATGCACAGCAGCAGATTGGATAATATGCCACGACATTTTTTTGCCAAACAGGTTATTGAATAGAAGGTCTTTAGCCTAGCGTATTTACTTCACACAAAGTTGCCATTAATTCAAAGCACACGCATAATTGACACTGCACACGAGACCAGAATGCAGTTTAGAGTGTTAAGTTCTAATTCTCAGAGTAAAACGCTTAACCAAGTTTATTCTTCCCAAAGGGTCAATATAGCTGCATTCAGACAAAAACATTTTTCACACAAGCACTGATATTTAACTGTTCCTCATAGGCTGAGTCCCCTCCTACTCATCTGTACAAATGTCATTGTTTACTGCTAGGCAGGACACTGGTGATACAGGCAAAAAACGTATATTTCTCCCTTAAGGTGACCTGACCTCAACCCCCCTCCATCACCAATCCATGGCTCTCTCCCCTTATCAATGCCTGCCACATGTGATCGCTTCCCTGCACTCAGCACATTCCAAGCTTAAATTGCACACTATATACCTTCCTCCTATAACCCTTAACTTCTGGTGTAGACCCTCCACTATATACCTTCCTCCTACAGATACCCATTACCTTCTGGTATAGACCCTACACTATATACCTTCCTCCTATAACCATTAACTTCTGGTGTAGACCCTCTAAACCCCAGCACTGCCTCAGTGACATAAGTATATTTCATATTCTCAGAACCCAACGAGAGTTTATCAGAGTGGAAAATTCAATCCAGGTCCGATCCAAGCCCGGTGAGTTGAAGCCCGAGCCGACATCACAGAAATTAAATGAGCCCAAACCCCCCCGCAAAAAAAAGCCAGATTTCTAGAAAATAGTTAGCTATATTGACTTAAACTGGTGTTGAGAACAATGCGGTATAGGCGGGCGGCAGCACAGTTTGGAGATGAGAAAACAGCCATTGGGCCTTGAAAAGGCACAGAGAGAGGAAAACTCCCCCTTAGTTATGATCAACTGAATGATGAGAATATTGGAATGATGTAGGCTAATCTAATTAAAATAATGTAGTAAATTCTAACTGAAACTCCCAAAGTCATATACAAACTGGTGTACTAATTTAAAGCAATTGTTGTGTGTTGTCACCTAGATGATCATTTCAGCACCTCTTTGATTGGGACAGCACCGTTGGGCTGACTTGAGACAAGTTTGGGGTGCCCGTGTAGATAAATCCATCAATGTCAGATCTTTGTCTTCACGGAATCTCAGTTTGGATATTTGGTAACAATTAGGCTGGGAAAATGTTAGCTAAGTTGAGGTGAGTGCTAATTATCACCTTTATTCTAGATTGGTCATACATTATATTACCTGTTCAGGACATTTTGCTAGCATATAATACAAGTGGATTTTGGGCTTCACTCGTGTAGTAGCCAGTCCTACTCCCGACCAAAAGCCTGTCTGATAATCAAACAAAAAAAATCCATAGACTGCATTATCAAAGCATGTTTCGCCTACGTATGTCAAAATACCACTAGAACATTTCCCCCGCTTCTCTGTGCTGTCTCATATTGCTGCCCATATGAGAGCGTCGTTTGAGAATGTGTGATCAGCAAACGGTATGAGAGTAGATATGGATATTTTTAACAGAATTGGTCCCCGTATAAGAGACCTTAATATTTAAAACAACCTCTCTTCATCTCCCACGTTATTCATGAGCTGATCTGCTATCTGTATAATCGTCAACTCGATTTTAACAAATAGGAGATATTCTGTCATTCATGGGAGGTTATCTAGCAAACATATCAACTTTGGTGATTTGACTTTTATTTAACTGGCATTGCAAAGTTTGTATGATTCGACAACGCTATGGCCTACTCGGGGTGAGCTCTGTGCGTCCTGAGCAAGCTCTGTGTCGAGATAGCCTAGGCCTACTACTGAAATAATTAAGGAACATGATAATGCTCTGAATTTATGAAAGGCCTGTTCACAATTAATGTCAGTGATGATCAAAGCTACTCTATCATTACGAAATATCAGTTTCACTTGCTGTGAAATCTTTACATAGGAGGTGCAACTAAGAAGGCAAAGTGGCGCAGCAGCAATCTTATTTTGGGAGAACCCTGACCATATCTTGGTTTCAAACACTTTAAATTGGCACTTACAGTTTCTGTGGTATTTCCCGGGACACTCGGGATGAATTATTCCCGGTATTGAAACTTGGTAGATTTCCGGAAAAATATTCATCCCTTACAGATAAATTGTACGTGTGGACTAAAGAGATGAAGTAGTCATTCAAAAATCATATATATTATTGCACTTATGCAACGTATTATAATAATAATAATAAATATATGCCATTTAGCAGACGCTTTTATCCAAAGCGACTTACAGTCATGTGTGCATACATTCTACGTATGGGTGGTCCCGGGAATCGAACCCACTACCATGGCGTTACAAGCGCCATGCTCTACCAACTGAGCTACAGAAGGACCACGTGTACATGTGTACAGTATGTACTTTTTGTAACCATGGTTCCATTGAAACAGAAGTTCATGTCTCGCTTTACTGTGGGCTATACAGTGACATTAGGGATGATATGTTATGTCAGCTTTCCAGACAAAATTAGCATTTTAACAGTCTGGATGAAAATAAGAATTTGTGTCAACTTTTATCAGGTAACAATGTAAATGTCTGCGGCAAAGCCTGCAACCTAATCTTTCAACTGAGATGTTTCTTTATAAGCGTCTACCTGTCCCTTTATTATACTGTATTTTTGTTTTTTTGGTTTATGCATACATGTGTATGTATAGATGATGTAATGTAACATAAATTACGCCTGTACCATGTTTGATAATGATTGTCTTTTAGTGTCTTAAAACTCAATTAGAGTGATCCACAATGTGGTTTAAAAAAATCTGTATTTGGAATTAGTATATAATTGTGGAGATAGAGATAGACATGAATACACGCACTTTATTATGTGACTTGTTAAGCAAATGTTTACTCCTGAACTTATTTAGGCTTGCCACAACAAAAGGGGTTGAATACTTGACTCAAAACATTTGTAAAAAAATGGCATTATGGGGTATTGTATGTAGGCCAGTGACAAAAGAAATCTTCATTTTATCCATTTTAAATTCAGGCTGTAACAACAATGTGGAAAAGGTCAATGGGTGTGAATAGTTTCTGAAGGCACTGTATCTAAAGTTTGTCATTCCATTCAGTAAGAGACATATCCTTAAAAGTGATGTACCTGCTCATCAGCAAAGTAGACTCCATGATTGGCGGCGTAAGAGATATCACCAGGTAGTGCCAACACACGGACCCCAGAAAAACCCTCCCATGACATTTCTGAAAGACAGAAGAGAAATAATATTAAGGGACAGTGGGGGGAGACCGGTTAAAAAAAAAATGGTTAAAATATAATCTGAATGGAATTATAGAGAAGATCTAACTGAAGGTAGTCGGCATGGTCAGGATCATGTCAGTGCTGCACACCCAAACACCCGGGGGAGAACCAGGGCACACCTACAGATGGATCAAACAAGGCAGAGACAAAAAACTGTGAGGCAGACAACACAACAAGTGAGTTCGGCCATTGACCCAAAAAAATGTAGGTAGGTAATTTGTTCTTGACCTGGGCCCAGATTCACAAAACACTTCTTATGCAAAAACTTCAGAAGCTTATTAAGAAAAGAAAACAAGTTCGTAAGTGCAATTCCTCAACAATATTTTAAGATTAAACCATTTTCTTATGAACTTCTCAAATATCTTGTTGCTAGGCAACCATTTTAGCTAGCAAATGGCAATCATGTTAGCATATTTCTTATTGAGATTACTGTTCTTAAACATGTTTTGGGGTTTAAAATAATCAATACTGAAACTTTCAGGTGAAGTTTGTCAGTGAATTAAACATGTTCAATAGCTTTCACGAGTTTCCAAGAACTTTATTTTCAATAATCTTCTTCCTTTTTGCTTAATAAGAGAAACATAAGAAATAGCACAATGTAACGCTCGTCTGATGAAGGAGTGGACCAAAGCGCAGAGTGGTACATGTTCATGATATTTATTTAAATCTGAACACTAGAACAAAAATAACAAAGCGAGAATTGAACAGTTCTGTAAACTAAAACAACTACCCACAAACCCAGGTGGGAAAAGGCTACCTAAGTATGATTCTCAAATCAGAAACAACGATAGACAGCTGCCTCTGATTGAGAACCACACCCGGCCAAACACAAAGAAATAGAAAACATAGAAATAAAGAAACTAGAATGCCCAGCCTAGTCACACCCTGGCCTAACCAAAATAGAGAATAAAAACCTCTCTATGGCCAGGGCATGACACACGAGAACATTTCCAACAACCTTTTTAGGAATAGCAACTTTGCTTAATGTTCTTCTTAAGTCTATAGTTAAAAGGAAAAAATGTCAGTGAAAAAGACATTTCTTAAGGTTTTGTGAATCTGGGCCCTGGTTACGTTAAATGTATTCAAAAAGCACTGACCCCAAACATAGAGCCTTGTGGCGCACCATATTCAAAGCAATTGATTAATCAGTTTATTATGTACATTATTTTAAAATCAGAAGTACTAACCAAATTTGGGCTAAGAGAGAATGGTATAGTCAATGTTGTAACCAGTTTATCATACCCAAAATCGCAGCTAATACAAACAAAGTCCATGGACATGACACACAAAACAAACATCAACAAATTAACTATTTATCAATAAAAGACTATATAGACCTACTAAAAACACAAACAATTCACTATGGGCTAATAAATTGTTTTAAGAAAAAACAGAAAGCATTTGGTTTCAAGATTCAGAACAACCTGCTATTACTGTAATTACATTGGTAGCAATTATTTATTTCAGGAAGCACCGCCCCAACGCATTATATTTCACAGCGAAGGTTGCAGCAGAAGTTAACTCCTTTGTCGGCGACTCTTTCATCCGCGTGTGCATGATTGGCTGGGGAACAAATCGGGTAAAGGCTCTCATATTGGGTCCCTAATGCCCTAAAACACATGGTTCACATGGGAAGAATATTGTATATACACACTTGTTGTTATGGGCAGACTATTGTATAAAATAAATATGTGCTGCATTCACGGTCTTCCTTTTCAGATGGAATAAATACAACGGGGTTGGGCAAATAACTTAAAATGTCATCCATAAGCCTACTAATGAATTAAAAACATGCACATGAAGAAAAGCAATTTCAGGCCTCCCGATTGGCGCAGCGGTCTAAGGCACTGGCATCGCAGTGCTTAAGGAGTCACTACGGATCCGGGTTCGATCCCGGGCTGCGTTGCAGCCGGTCGCGACTGGGAGAACCATGAGGCATCTCATAATTGACCTAGCATCATCGGGTTAGGGGAGGGTTTGGCCGGCATGTCCTTGTCCCATCGCGCTCTAGCAACTGTGTGGTGGGCCAGCTGTGAGCAGTGAGGCTTGGTCGTGTTTCGGAAGACTCATGGCTCTCGACCTTCGCCTCTCCCGAGTCCGTCCAGGAGTTGCAGTGAAGGGACAAGCCTATAACTACCAATTGGGAAGTAAAATGGGGTAAAAAGTAGTTTTTTTTAAGTAAAAAAAAAATCATAAAATACACATCAACCTTGTAATAATGAATTTTCTTTCAATTTGATAAATAGAAGATAATTATCAATATAACAGAACTAGGCCTATGATATTTCCTTCCGACCCCGTATGGGCCATCAGCGGGACAAAAGTATTGCTGCGTCTATGAGGTAGTGCCCTATTAATGGCAGCACCGCTTTATCAAAGGTCCATATTGATATTTTAGGCTATGCCGTGAAACCAGTTTTCATGGGCACACAAATCCAAAATGACGCATGCAACTGCTAAATCAAATGCTTCTAGACCGAAAGTCACCTAACTTAAGTGGTTCTTCTATAGGCTATGCGTAGGCTAATAAACCTACTTGTTGAATGCGCATTTGGTGTCCAGCTGATAGTTGACAATATCCATAGGCCTAACTATCAGCTGATCCAGGAAATATTTTTCTGAACAACAGTTAAGTGACAATCAGCTGTTGTGATATAGCATGCAATGCAAAAACAGCCGGTGCGGAAAACGTCAGAAGTCAGTCCAGAATATTTTGATGTCTCGATCGTTGCTTCAGTTAAGTTGTGAATCACAACTTCACTGGCACAACGAACGAGACATCAACATTTTGAATCCAATGCCCCTACATTTATGTTGATTATCTGCTTGATTTACAGCACAGTCTAGAAGATTTAACAGAGAAAGTATGGAGGTAATGAGTTTGTGTTTGATGTGGATGCTACCATGATTACGGATAGTTCTGAATTAATTGTGAATAGTGATGAGTGAGATAGTTACACGCATAAATATCATACCCTAAAATGGTGTAACAGTGCAAGGTTAGCATGTCTTGGGGGTATTATATTTGTGTGTCTAACTCTCTCACTCACAATTCATTCAGGACTATCTGTAATCATGGTAGCATCCACATTAATGTAGAAGTGTTTATAATAAAAGTGACTCCAAAAGGACAATACATTACCCACCATTCATTTAAATTGGGCACAAAACAATCTGAAACAACCAAAATGAACAGCAAATGCATTCAACAAGTTTATAGAGTCACAAGCTTGACGTAAAATTAGCCAACAACGTCTCCTATGGGCACAAACCCACTGTCGCTGGACCAGACAGGACTGGCAAAAAGTGCTCTTCACTGACAAGTCGCGGTTTTGTCTCACCAGGGGTGAAGGTCGGATTTGCGTTTATCGTTGAAGAAATTAGCGTTACACTGAGGCCTATACTCTGGAGCGGGATCGATTTGGAGGTGGAGGGTCCGTCATGGTCTGGGGCGGTGTGTCACAGCCTCCTCGGACTGAGCTTGTCATCATTGCAGGCAATCTCAATGCTGTGTGCATTACAGGGAAGACATCCTCCCCCCTCATGTGGTACCCTTCCTGCAGGCTCATCCTGACATGACCCTCCAGCATGACAATGCCACCAGTCTTACTGCTCGTTCTGTGCGTGATTTCCTGCAAGACAGGAATGTCAGTGTTCTGCCATGGCCAGCAAAGAGCCCCCCATCCCATTGAGCACGTCTGGGAACTGTTGGATCAGAGGGTGAGGGCTAGGGCCATTCCCCCCAGAAATATCCAGGAACTTGCAGGTGCCTTGGTGGAAGAGTGGGGTAACATCTCACAGCAAGAACGGGCAAATCTGGTGCAGTCCATGAGGAGGAGATACACTGCAGTACTTAATGCAGCTGGTGGCCACACCAGACTGACTGTTACTTTTGACCACCCCTTTGTTCAGGGACACATTATTCCATTTCTGTTAGTCATATGTCTGTGGAACCTGTTCAGTTTATGTCTTGGTTGTGAATCTTGTTATGTTCATACAAATATTTACATGTTAAGTTTGCTGAAAATAAACGCAGTTGACAGTGAGGACATTTCTTTTTTTGCTGAGTTTATGTCTAGTATGCTGCTGCATAAGTGATGTAATATGTCAGGGAAATGTGTATACTGTAGCTAAGATAGTATTACTCAGTGTATGTTGTGTAGTAAGCAGTTAGTAGCCTATGTGCCTCATGCTAAGAATGTGGTCCCCCCCCCCCCCCTTAGAACTTAGCTTACTGTTCTGACTTGGTGGTGCACATGTAGCCTATAGCCAGTTTTAGAGCAATTTAATAATCAAATATTGTAACAGCTTTCATTGCCTACTTACCCGTTCACATTGTAAGCTCTTTCATAGTTTATTTTATTAAACTAGGCAAGTCAGTTATGTGCAAATTCTTATTTACAATGATGGCCTACCAAAAGGCCTCCTGCGGGGATGGGGGCTGGGATTAAAAATAAATACAGGACCAAACACACATCAGGACAGGACACCCCACAACACTACATACAGAGAGACTTAAGACAACAACATAGCATGGTAGCAACAACATGGCAGCAGCACAAAACATGGTACAAACATTATTGGGCAAAGACAGCAGCACAAACGGCAAGGTAGAGACAACAATACATCATACTGACAGTTGTGGCTGCTTTGCAAGTGTCCATGATTGAGTCTTTGAATGAAGAGATGGAGATAAAACGGTCCAGTTTGAGTGTTTGTTGCAGCTCGTTCCAGTCGCTAGCTGCAGCGAACTGAAAAGAGGAGCGACCCAGGGATGTGTGTGCTTTGGAGACCTTTAACAGAATGTGACTGGCAGAACAATTGTCTGCTTAAGTGCCCCTGTTAATTTAGCCTACAGCCAGTTTTAGAGAAAATTAATCATTGAATATTGTAACAGCTTTCATTGCCTGCTTATGTGCCCGTTAATAATTTAGCATACTGTTCAGACTAGGTGTACAGGGAGAATACTGTAAGAATGTTCTGAATTATTCCATTTAATCGTTTCTTACTTTGTGTGTTATAATTATCTCTGGTGCTTTTCTCCACGAGGAGGGTGGTAAGTTACAGACTCAACAACATTATATTAGTACTAGACCCATGTAATTCCAGTTGATATTGCAAGGGTTGTTTTGTTTGCTCAATGAGCTGCAGTGCGTATGTATATTGTCTATAAAAGTGGATCCTCGTGATTGTATTTTCCTTCCTTTTTACTTACTTACTTTATTGCCCCCATGGGGAAATTTTGTTGCAGTGTCATGTACACGTTTAAAGTGGTGTTTAAATACCAAACAAAATTGACAATACAACTTTCATAACAGTGACAAAAAAAAAAAAATAAAAATGTTTTATTGGTAAGACTTACGGAGTCAATAGGAACATTAGCCCAAGCTATTTAGGAGGGATATCACACCTGGCACAAATGATTGTCTAGTTCTGTTTTTCCTGCTGAGGGGTGCCCTATATCTGTGCCCAGTTGGGAGTAGTTCAATGTCCGGGTACAGACCGCACAGACCAAATAAAATACTTCAAAATGGAAGGCTAACCGCTGAGTTACTTAAAGAAGAGTCAAGTTAAGGCCTCAAAATTTTCCTGAATTTATCTGAACTCCTCTCATTGTCCATTTCAAAATTGCTGCAAGAATAGGCCTACCTCATCGCAGCTCGTTTGCTTGCACTTGCTTATACTTCAGAGCTAAGTGTTAATTATAAAGAACAAACATTGTGAATTTATTGAACATAAATGTAATAATGTCTTGTGCATAGTTCAAAAGTCAAAACTCATTCCGATATTCATTGTTATTGAAGGAGAACGCAGTTCTTATCCAGTTACACAAATGGATTTACACATGCTAAAATCGCCACTGTTATCGTCACACTCAATGACGGAAGGAAGGTAGCTTGAAAACCTGAGAAAATATTACAGAGCAGCCTGTATTAATGGATGACACCAAGCCACTTGTACCAACTGCCCCATTAACGGAGAAGTAATCCCACTCCAGGACCAGAGTAGGAGCCCCTTAGTCTAGATGGTGTCTCCGACAAATAGGATTATGGCTAACCTGATTGGAAAGGCAGTCAAGCAGCATATCCAGGCAGCAGACAGGTCCCTGCACAGTCTGAGCTGGCTTTTCCACAGGTAGCCAGCAGAAGGCCCTGCCACAGCTATCCCAGGGAAAGTCACGTCCCTGCAGAAAGACAGGAGAGTTGGGGAGAGAGAAAAATACAGAAGAGAGATTACTCCCATGTCCATGTGAATAATAATAAATGAAATCTCACAATTGAAAGCTCATTCCTGATCCATTCAGTCTCTCTGCCCCACTCTCTCCTTCTCCCCGTCCCCTGCTACCCCTCCAGTCTTACCGTGTGCAAGATCAGGATACGGGCATCGTCAAGGACATCCGCGGTAACAACCTGAAAACAACATTGGATAAGTGCATTGTTCAGCTCCACAATTAATATACCCCAACAAGAGGTTTACACCATAATACAGTAACAGTCAAGACAATAATATTGTGTAATTTCAGTTACAGGAATATATTCCATCTGTAAAGTATACAAAAATGTAATCAATCTACAAATACTATGGTCTGAAACTAAAATGCACAAACTGACTCACAATATTTGCAGTGGAATTTGTCCTTCGTCTCTATCTTCTCTCTTTATGATATTTTATGGACATATTGTCTGGAGTCACTTACAGTGTATCCAGCTCTGGCACTCAGGTGCTCGGCTGCCACCAGCAGTGCATTGAGAGTGGCTCCCCCACTGCCCAGTCCAGGCTCCTGGGGGTCTGACACAGTGAGCAGTAACGTCCCCTGTAAGAGACCTCCACGCTGCTGCCGGACCTCCAGCTCTGAGACAAACACACCCTTTCTTTAAACAGTGAAGCTAAAACTTTTAATTTGGCTCTATAGTTCAGCATTTCAGATCAAATGAGGAGACCGTACTGAATGTAACCTTTTATTTGAGGATCTTTTCATATAAACAGTGCCTTTGGAAAGTATTCAGACCCCTTTACTTTTTCCACAGTTACATTTCAGGTGCATCTTGTTTCCATTGATCATTTTTTAAAATATTTCTACAACTGTGGTAAACTAAATTGATTGGACATGATTTGGAAAGGCGCACCCTGTCTACATAAGGTCCCACAGTTGACAGGCATGTCAGACAAAAACCAAGCCATGAGGTCGAAGGAATTGTCCATAGAGCCCCCCAAGAACACAGTGGCCTCCATCATTCTTAAAAGGAAGACGTTTGGAACCACCAATCAGGACTTTATGGTAGAGTGGCCAGACAGAAGCAAGTAAAAAGGCATATGACAGCCCGCTTGGAGTTTGCCAAAAGGCACCTAAAGGACTCTCAGACCATGAGAAACAGCAAAGTAGAGAGAGATCCTTGATGAAAACCAGCTCCATTAACACTCAGGACCTCAGACTGGGGCAAAGGTTCACCTCCCAACAGGACAATGACACTAAGACAATGCAAGAGTGGCTTCAGGACAAGCCTCAATGTCCTTGAGTGGCCCAGCCATAGCCCAGACCTGAACCCGATCGAACACCTCTGGAGAGACCTGAAAATAGATGTGCAGGGACGCTCCCCATCCAACCTGACAGAGCTTGAGATGATCTGCAGCGAAGAATGGGAGAAACTCCAAATACAGGTGTGCCAAGCTTGTAGCATCATACCCATGAAGACTCGAGGCTGTAATCGCTGCCAAAGGTGCTTCAACAAAGTACTGAGTGAAGGGTCTGAATACTTAAATGTAAGAACAGTTTATTTTTAATAAATGTTGCTTTGTCATTATGGGGTATTGTGTGTAGATTGATGAGGGGGAAAAACAATTTAATACATTTTCGAATAAGGCTGTAACGTTACAGGCTGACTACACCTTTCGCGTCCCATGCGTGAGCATTGCAAAATACATTTTGAAATCTATATTATTCAATCATTGCACCCACAATGCTCGCACGTGCCAACAAGCTTCTGCGTTGCCAAGGGCTAAAATAGAAGTCAGTTCTATTTGTGACGCAGATTGCGCTGCAACTCCTATCTCCTCATTGGTTTATAGGAGCAGGTACCCACACGCTATCTCCTCATTGGTTATACCCACGTGGGTGACTGAAAGACGAACGAGGTCAGTGGCAGTAATGCACCTAATTTATGAAAGTTGCCAATCGCAATATAAAGTCAAGAGAAAAAAAAAGCCTAGGAGGAGAGATAACCGTTTTATGTGTGGATTAATTGTCCAAGTAGAAGACCTTGTGCATTTCAGGTAAAATAACAACTCAATGTTTATATCCCAGGACAAATTAGCTAGAAACAGCAAGCTAGCTAGCTGAATTGCCATAAATATTTAAAGCTTTTCGACCTGTCCCCAAATTAATATAATTGGTTCAAAGTTTGTTTTGGTATTTTAACCTGCGTGTCATGATCGCATTTGGTGTGGGGGGACAAAATACATTTATGCACAATGGCGCGCATCTCATTTTACAGATGCGATGGATCATTGGGGATCATTTAATATTCCCATATTTTGTTGTTCAGTGAAATCATGTGAAGTGAACTCATTTAAAAAGTTCAACTCAGAAATAAAAACAATTTAGTTACATTTGAAGGATTTAAATCATTTGCAATGTCTACTTATGTTAAGGTAAAATGTTATGTTTGTCTCCATAAGATATGGTAAATATATCCAATGCAAAAAACATCACATTTAAAATGGTATTAATATTCATTTGCATATTTCCGTTAATTCGCATATATTCCCACGTTAAGTTTCCACCTCTGAATATTCCCCAAAATGTGCAGAGTCCAATAGCGACAAGCTTTACACCACTCCAGCCGACGCTTGGCATTGCGCATTGTGATTTTAGGCGTGTGTGCAGCTGTTTCGCCATGGACAACCATTTCATGAAGCTCCCGACGAACAGTTATTGTGCCGACGTTACTTCCAGAGGCAGTTTGGAACTCGGCAGTGAGTGTTGAAACTGAAAAAATACAATTTTTTACAAGCAACGCTCTACAGCAGTCTGCGGTCCCATTCTTTGAGCTTATGTGGCCTACCACTTTGCGGCTGAGCCATTGTTGCTCCTAGACGCTTCCAATTCACAATAACAGCACTTACAGTTGACTGGGACATCTCTAGCAGGGCAGAAATTTGACTAACTGACTTGTTGGAAAGGTAGCATCCTATGACGGTGCCACGTTGAAAGTCACTGAGTTCTTCAGTAAGACCATTATAGACAAACATTGGAAGTATAGAGATTGCATGGCTGTGTGCTCAATTTTATACACCGGTCAGCAACGGGTGTGGCTGAAATAGCCAAATCCACTAATTTCAAGTGGTGTCCACGTACACAAAGTATATGTTTTACCATTTAGAAATGAAATTACTTCATGCATTTAGTCCCCCCCACTACTACACAAAACCAGGGAACTCATCAAGAGGGTCCTCCAAGAAGTGTTCCTGCAGGTGTTACTTTTGCCTGCAATTCAGATCTTCTGCCATAGTGTAGCAGGGCTTTAGGTCAACAACATGCACCTTCCTGACATCTTCCGCGTTTCCTCCAAAGAGACCAAGTAGTTCACCGGGCCCAACTTCTGCACCACAAAGAAAGGACCTTTCCATCTCCTAGCTTGTTTTGCAGTAAACTGCTTGGACGCCTTTGACAGATGAGAACGGATCATGAGACTCAGGTGGGAAACACACGTCTCGCCTGTTTGTCATAGTTTATGAGCTGTCGTTGTTTGGCTCGCAAGGTATGGTGGTGGTGGACTGCATCAAATGCTGGGCAGTCAGATGAAAACGGGGGAACTTTGCAAGACTCATCGGATCTTCTAGTGGTCTTCCCAGGTGGTAAAGATCTCCATTCGCAGAATTAGAGCAATGGTTGAAGCAGTGGCTTTGCGGAGTGGAAACAACGTAGTAGTCCACAACCACCAATAAGAATTCATTCCTGGTTCCCCGCCTGGGAGGAAAATTCCCAGCATTTCTTTGGGATGGTTCACAACGGTCTGCTGGAGTTTCCCGGCAGGTCTGCCAACGTCTGGTTTGTATTTCTAGCAGACACTGCTGCACAAACATCTTGGTATCGACCCACATGCCTGGCCAGTACACCACCTCATGTAATCTTCGGTCGGTTTTGAAGACTCCAAGATGGCCACTCATGGGGTTGGCATGATAAGCTTGGATCATTTGGTCAGTCAATGTAGAGGGGACTAAGACACAGTAAGGGGTGCACTGAAGTGGCTGTGCCCTCCACACACATAATCCAGAGGAAAATAATAATGCATACACTTAGTGGTAGTGATAGTGCTGCACAATGGATGACAAACGTTGGCAGTCTCTGTAATCTGAGGGCATCTGGTACAACATTCAGTTTTCCTTTGCGATACTCAACGATGAAGACCAAGTATGATTGGCCAGCGAATGAGACAGCTGTTGGTCTTGCCTGATGTCAGAACCCACCGCAGCGTTGGTCTGTGACAGCATTGAAGACCTTGGCCTCCAAATAGTAGCTCCATTTCTCCAGAGCCCAGACCACAGCGAGGCACTCCCGTTCATTTGTTGACAAATTCCTCTTGGCGCAATTCAGGGTTAGACTTGCATTGGCAAGAACTTCTTCTGTTCCAGATCCTGTTGGTTGAGCAAAGACTGCTCCGAGTCCTGTTTGACTTGCATCTGTGTACTCTAGGAAATGGGGCATTCAGCTTAGGATGTCCAAGCACTGGAGGAGCAATGAGACTGTTTTTGAGTGCTTCAAATGCAGGAGTCCATTGGAACTTCACCACCTTCTTCTTAAGGTGATTGAGTGGTTCAGCTAACTTTGAAAAGTCAAGCACAAACCTGTGGTACCATCAAGCCATACCCAGGAAGCTCTGAACAGCCATCAGGGATGTGGGAATTGGGAGCCCCTGCACTGCTGCAACTTTGGCTGGATCTGCATGGATACCTTCTGCATTAATTACATGACAAAGGAACTTGAGTTCAGGCAAGCAGAAATGACACTTCAAGTTCAGGGTCAAAGCTGCAGATAATCAGTGACAGAGGAATAGATTATGTCATCCAGATACACAATTTTCCCCCCTCAGATCTCCCAGGGAAGTCTCCATCAGCCTTTGAAAGGTTGCGGGAGTGTTCTCCAAACCAAAAGGCATGCATTTGAATGAGTACAAACCAGCTGGGGAAATGAACACAATCTTGTTCTGAACGGCGGGATTCATTGCCACCTGCCAATATCCGATGTTAAGATCCAGATTACTAAAGAAGGAATAAGGACAACTCGAGAAGCCCATCTGGAAAAGGAAGGTTCCACAACTACAGTCACCAACATACTCTCAAGCTGTTCATTGAGAAATCAGGGTTAACAGGGTTACATAAAAAAATATTTAAAAAATTCTGACAGCTCATTCAATGTCTCCATAGTAGACTGTGTAAACCTGTGTGAAGTTAGCCACAATACTGAAATTTGCGGTTCAAAATCGAAATGTATTAGTCGAGTACACATTTGCTATTGCAGGTGTAGCAAAATGCTATGTTTCTAGCTCCAACAGTGCAGTAAAATCTAACAACAACAATAAACATTACACCCCCAAAAAAAAACTATTTAACAAAAGTAGAAATATTAGAACGAGCAATGTCAGATTCTGGAATATAAATATATGATTGTCCATAATGTCAGTACAAACAGTATATGAATAGAAAAGGTTGAGCCTTGACCAGAATAGAGTATCAGTCAGAAGTTTGGACACACCTACACATTCAATGTTTTTTTTATATTTTTTACTCTTTTCTACATTGTAGAATAATAATTAAGACATCAAAACTACAAAAAAAACATATGGAATCATGTAACCAGCAAAAAAAGGGTTAAACAAATCCAAATATATTTGTATTTGAGATTATTCATAGTAACCACCCTTTGCCTTGATGACAGCTTTGCACAATCTTGGCATTCTCTCAACCAGCTTCATGTGGTAGTCACCTGGAATGCATTTCAATTAACAGGTGTGCCTTGTTAAAAATGATTTTGCTGAATTTCTTTCCTTCTTAATGCGTTTGAGCCAATCAGTTGTGTTGTGACAAGGTAGGGGTGGTATACTGAAGATGGTCTTTTACAAAATAGGGCTAAGTCCATATTATGGCAAGAACATCTCAAATAAGCAAAGAGAAACGAAGGTCCATCATTACTTTAAGACATGAAGGTCAGTCAATACGGAACATTTCAAGAACTTTAAAAGTTTCTTCAAGTGCAGTCACAAAAACCATCAAGCGCTATGATGAAACTGGCTCTCATGAGGACCGCCACAGGAAAGGAAGACACAGTGTTACCTCTGCTGCAGAGGAAAAGTTCATTAGAGTTAGCAGCCTCAGAAATGGCAGCCCAAATAAATGCTTCAGAGTTCAAGTAACAGACATCTCAACATCAACTGTTCAGAGGAAACTGCTCTGAATCAAGCCTTCATGATCAAATTGTTGCAAATAAACCACTACTAAAAGGATGCCAATAAGAAGAAGTAACTTGCTTGGGCCAAGAAACACGAGCAATGAACATTAGACTGGCCTCCCGGGTGGCGCAGTGGTTAAGGGCGCTGTACTGCAGTGCCAGCTGTGCCATCAGAGTCCCTGGGTTCGCGCCCAGGCTCTGTCGTAACCGGCCGCGACCGGGAGGTCCGTGGGGCGACGCACAATTGGCCTAGCGTCGTCCGGGTTAGGGAGAGCTTGGTCGGTAGGGATGTCCTTGTCTCATCGCGCACCAGCGACTCCTGTGGCAGGCTGGGCGCAGTGAGCGCTAACCAAGGTTGCCAGGTGCACGGTGTACCCTCCGACACATTGGTGCGGCTGGCTTCCGGGTTGGATGCGTGCTGTGTTAAGAAGCAGTACGGCTGGTTGGGTTGTGTATCGGAGGACGCATGACTTTCAACCTTTCTCCCGAGCCCCTACGGGAGTTGTAGCGATAAGACAAGATAGTAGCTACTACAACAATTGGATATCACAAAATTAGGGAGAAAAAAAATGGGTAAAAAAAAAAAAGAACATTAGACTGGTGGAAATCTGTCCTTTGGTCAGATGAGTCCAAATTTGAGATTTTTGGTTCCAACTGTTAAGTCTTTGTGAGATGCCGGGTAGGTGAACGGATGATCTCCACAAGTGTGGTTCCCACCGTGGAGCATGGAGGAGGTCTGATGGTGCTTTGCTGGTGACACTGTGATTTATTTAGAATTCAAGGCACACTTAACCAGCAGGGCTACGACAGCATTCTGCAGCGATACGCCCTCCCATCTGGTTTGTGCTTAGTGGGACTATCATTTGTTTTTCAACAGGACAATGACCCAACACACCTCCAGGCTGTGTAAGGGTTATTTGACCAAGAAGGAGAATGATGGTGTGCTGCATCAAATGACCTGGCCTCCACAATCACCAGACCTCAACCAAATTGAGATGGTTTGGGATGAGTTGGACCGCAGCATGAAGGAAAAGTAACCAACAAGTGCTCAGCATATGTGGGAACTCCTTCAAGACTGTTGGAAAAGCATTCCAGGTGAAGCTGGTTGAGAGAATGCCAAGAGTGTGCAAAGCTGTCAAGGCAAAAGGTGGCTACTTTGAAGAATATAAAATATTTACATTTGTTTAACACTTTTTTGGTTACTACATGATTCCATGTGTGTTATTTTGTAGTTGAGGCAGTCAGTCACATTTGGGGATGTTTTTTTCTCACCCTGTTCAGAGAAATTAGTCATTGAATTTGTTAGCTTCATGTCCCATCCTACATCCTGATATCACCAAGTTCTGACCACTAGGTGGTGTTGCTATTATGATGTGATTATTTGTTTTTAAAGAATCACCCCATATTAAAGGGATAGTTCACCCAAATGACATATTGTTTTCCTTACTATGCAAGCAGTATATGGAGAAGGTATGACAACGACCCATTTTGTTTACCTGGAAACTATTTAAGAATGATAACTTTTCAAGACAATGGTACAATATTAGCATGTCTGGGCTTCATACCCAAATCTATAAGTAACATCATTGAGTTACACAATCAATTGTAAGATACTTCTGGATGATTTGGACATGAAGCATGAAAATGCTAATATACTGTAGGTACCATTGATTTGAGCCACAAATACTAAATAGTTAGAATTTTGAAACAGTGGACAACAAAACAAAATGGTTAACATGTAATTTGGGTGAATTATCCCTTTAACATTGTTAGCATTGCTGTCTTTTTTATTTGATTTTTTATTGGGGGAGGAGGGGGAGGAGTTTATCAGCTTCTTTTTTTAGAAATAATTTTAGAAATAATAAGGAATAACTCATCTGAAACTGGATCAGTCAAATGACTTACGCACAGGAGCACGCACCAACAACCTTCACTTGTGCATTGAGCGTGGGAAATGCGCTTTACAAATAAAAGGTTATACCAATGCAATTATGCAGACTAATAGATCCACAGTGGGATTTTAAATGTTTCTTAACTGTTCTGTTTTATCAAATTAATAAAGAATGTATTTTTAAGTTATATAACAAGACTTTTATTTTGACAGCTCATTCACAATCCTGCTTCAATAGTTTCAGATTGGTAAACACGAGAGTAAAATTAAGTTTAGTAACTTATTCTTCAGTAAATTTAATAGACTTAGGCCTACAGAAGGCTACGCATGCATCTAGTCTATTCCTCATCTTTTGCATTATTAGACTACAGTGGGCAACTGTGCATTACTGTAAACAAGAAGAGAAATAAGAGACTCACCTCTTTGAAAGGCGTAAACGCTATCTTTATGTTGACAGGTCAAGACTACTACAGTCCAGCTGAACACCTGCTCGCTTGACATGTTGACGTATTTATGAAAACAATATATCTTCCAAATGAGCCACGAAAGTAGTCTGCTGTCTTCATACACGGAACATTTAGCCTGATTTACCAATCTAAACTAAAACGCCATTGGCGGAAAGTAACAGGAAGCAAACATTACGTCGATGCAAACAATGCTAAACCCGTTCAACCAAGGCAATAGCTAAAGAGACTACACTGTGCTATTCTTGCAACAATGTAGCTCTCGAATGAGTGGAGACCGCAAAATCAATCGTTTGCGCGACCAGTTCTTCTTCTTTGATGAGGTTTAACGGCGGTTGACATCCAATAAATGTTGATTACCGCCACCTACTAGACTGGAGTATAACTCCCTTATTCTTTGCCAATTTTTTCTACTCCACCCCCCCCCCCAAATAATAATAATAATAATAATAAAACAAATACCCTACCATCTAACACTACACTCACAATTAATAATAATAAATACCATACTTCACTATTTAAATCTATTTAGTCCAAATTAAGGCCAACAGCCTGAGAGGATGGGACACCACCACTCAACACACACTGTAACTCTTCTGATGTCAAGTCTCGCACACCCAAACACCTCTCTGCAGTTGCCACCACAACCTCTATTTTCTGCAACTTACATTCCATCCCTGCAGTACAGTTGATGAACATAAATGCCATAAATGCCCAAAATCAAATCTTACTGAAACATAGACCACCAGTCAAAAGTTTGGACACACCTACTCATTCAAGGGTGTTTCTGTATTTTTACTATTTAATACATTGTAGAATAATAGTGAAGACATGAAAACTATGAAATTGCACATATGGAATCATGTATTAACCAAAAAAGTTTTGTTTTAAAGTGTTAAACAAATAATAACATATTTTATATTTGATATTCTTCAAAGTAGCCACCCTTTGCCTTGATTACAGCTTTGCACAGTCTTGGCATTCTCTCAACCAGCTTCACCTGGAATGGATTTCCTACATGATGAGCAATTGGCTGCTTTTCCTTCACTCTGTGGTCCAACTCATCCCAAATAATCTCACCTGTACATAGCCCACCTATAATTTAGCCCAAACAACTACCTCTTTCCCAACTGTATTTAATTTATTTATTTATTTTGCTCCTTTGCACCCCATTATTTTTATTTCTACTTTGCACATTCTTCCATTGCAAAACTACCATTCCAGTGTTTTACTTGCTATATTGTATTTACTTTGCCACCATGGCCTTTTTTGCCTTTACCTCCCTTCTCACCTGATTTGCTCACATTGTATATAGACTTGTTTATACTGTATTATTGACTGTATGTTTGTTTTACTCCATGTGTAACTCTGTGTCGTTGTATCTGTCGAACTGCTTTGCTTTATCTTGGCCAGGTCGCAATTGTAAATGAGAACTTGTTCTCAACTTGCCTACCTGGTTAAATAAAGGTGAAATAAAGAAATAAATAAATAAATCTAAATTGGGTTGAGGTCGGGTGATTGTGGAGGCCAGGTCATCTGATGCAGCACTCCATCTCTCTCATTCTAGGTCAAATAGCCCTTACACAACCCGGAGGTGTGTTGAGTCATTGTCCTGTTCAAAAACAAATGATAATCCCACTAAGTGCAAACCAGATGGGATTTCGTATCACTGCAGAATTCTGTGGTAGCCATGCTGGTTAAGTAAGCCTTGAATTCTAAATAAATCACAGACAGTGTCACCAGCAGAGCACCCCCATCCCATCACACATCCTTCTCCATGCTTCACGGTGGGAACCACACTTGTGGAGATCATCCATTCACCTACTCTGCGTCTCACAAAGACATGGCAGTTGGAACCAAAAATCTCAAATTTGGACTCATCATTGCTCATTGCTCGTGTTTTCATAAATTCTTAGAGTGTTTGGGAATGACATATACTATAGCATTTGTGAAAGTTCTAGAGCAATATAGAGTGGGAACGCGGCCGTGAGCTTTGACAATTAATAGGCACTGAATTAAATAAAACCTAATAAAAACAAAATACACTTGAATGGATTTCTGCAAATATGCAGCTAAATACCACGGGAGCCCTTTTACATTTGGGAACTTTACAGTCCTATTGATCAAACAACAATAACAAGGTACAATAACAATAACAATGTATGCACTGGGGAAAGTCTGTCATTGACCAGGAGCAGTCTTATTTAGATGAATTGTATTGCTGAAGAACAGAGGAAGATTGCAGTGAGCCTCAAAAGAATACGAGCAACATGGGTTTTGTGTTTCTAACTTCAGAGTAGAGCACCCATCAGAGTCATCTCAGGGGTGACGACAGATGTTCAGGCTGAATACCTGAATAGAATTCCCGGAGTAGTGGTGCCTGGTGTCTGACCCTCTGGGGGAATGGAGAAAAAGAAGAAAGTCTGTATGTCCTGTTGTTTTTTGATAAAGAACAAATACCACCGCATGTGAAGCTTGGTTATGTAGGATACGCTGTAAGAGCTTTCATCCCAAAACCAATTGCAGTGCAAGAATTGTAAAGAATTTGTCCATGTTTCAAGGGTGTGCAGACGGACAGAGTATATTGAAGAACTGTGGGTAGAAGGACGACATTGTTGCAATTGTGGTGGGGCTCATGATCCCGAGTTCCTGGAGTGCCCTGTAAGGGTGAATGAGATTGAAGTGACAAAAGTTAGAGAGGTAAATCGAATCTCCTATGGGGAGGCGATTTAAAATAATTGAGAAAACAAGTGAAGCTGGTGACGATATGGTTGTGGACGCACCACAGCCTGTAATAAAGGTTTGCTGCCAGTCAAAAGATACCCTGTGTGTTAAAAATGTGGATTTTGTGGCGTTCTTTGCCACAGTTATAAACTTTATAGCACAAGTCTCAAAGAAGTCTAAGAAACTGGACATTATTGTGGCTGTGGCAGAAAATCTTTTGGGACTGAAGGATTTTATATTTGAAGACTTGTGAGGAGTACTGACGCCAGAAGACCCACCCTCCCAGGTTCCCCTTGAACCTATGTAGGGATCAGATCTGATTTAGTTCATTTATTTCTGTTTAGTTTTTTGGTGAATCTTGTTTCCATCCTGCACAGTAGGTGGCAGGATGCTGATTAAATTGTGTGATCGGCAATTTACAGAAGAAGAAGACCTAGTTGGGCAGAAGGTCAACCATCTCTCTTTGCAAGTTCAGCTGAAGGCAACGTTGAAGTTCTCAGAATCCCAATGCACGTCCAGAGTGATTGAGGAGAAAGGATTAGCCAGGGGAAAATGACTGCCCTTAAGAGGGCAAGAACAAGATGTACAGTATGTCAGCAGAAGTGCAGTATTATCATAGTGAGACATATACTTGGAATATGGAGGAGGAATGGAGGGAAAATGAGAGGCAAAGGAGGTTGAAGAAAGATAGTGAGCTTGAATCGGTTAAATATGGAGGAAAAAAGGATATGTTTTGTTAAAGAAGAATGGTAGAAAATGTAAGCCGAGTGAGCTGGATGCTGATTTGAGGACAGGAGGAGAAATGGAAGTGAATGAGGGCAAAGTATCGGAGGTGGTAGATGTGGTGAAGTTCTCGAAGCCCGAGGTTTGCACCGAGAGTCAGGATAAAGATGAGTCTGTGACGGTAGGAGTGCACTTTTTGGAAAGAGTGAACCCTTGCCTTTTGGCTGATCCATTTGTAGTTTCAGAGTTGGTGAAAACAACTCTACTAGACTTGTCAATGCAGCGGCATTGCAATGCATCTTGTTGATGAATGCTCCACCCTCACAGGCCTGTGTAGGAGTTGGTTGTTTTGATTAAATTTTGTATTATCTCGCCGCCAGCAGCATATCCCACTGCTGGCTTGCTTCTGAAGCTAAGCAGTGTTGGTCCCTGGATGGGAGACCAGATTCTGCTGAAAGTAGTGTTGAAGGGCCAGTAGGAGGCACACTTTCCTCTGGTCTAAAAAAAAGATATATCCCAATACCCCAGGGCAGTGATTGGGGACATTGCCTTGTGTAGGGTGCTGTCTTTTGGATGGGATGTTAAATGGATGTCCTAACTCGCTGTGATCACTAAAGATCCCATGGCACTTATCGTAAGAGTAGGGGTGTTAACCCTGATGTCCTGGCTAAATTCCTAATCTGGCCCCCATACCATCACGGTCACCTAATCATCCCCAGTTTACAATTGTCTCATTCATCCCCCCTCCTGTCCCATGTAACTATTCCCCAGGTCGTTGCTGTAAATGAGAATGCGTTCTCAGTCAATTTACCTGGTAAAATAAGGGTCAAAAATGTTTAAATCTCGGGTCCCCCTTCCCGCAATGGAATATATATAATTTTTTGTTTTGTTTCAAAACCCTGTACAGTAGGTGGCGGCAAAACGTCCATAGGTGTAATCTGCCATAAAACTCTCAAGAAGAAGAAGACCCTGAGGTAAAGAGAGCAGAATTCGCCAGATATCTACGTAGTTATTCTCGTTGGATTTTGTTACATTGTTTGTGTTTCAACAGGAGGTATTGAACAGTGAAATGGTAGAAGCTGTCAGAGGCGTGTTGCTAGTGTCAGAGAAGTTACTGTTTGTGACATTTGATTGTTAGCAACAAATGCTTGGCTAGCTAGCGAGATTCCCACATGTCATGTGGCTCGTTGAGTGGGGGCATTTGACTTAAGAAGAAACAAGCTTATATGAACAGGTTTTTCCGTCGTGGTCGACCATTAATATTCGTCGTTTGGTAGTGTTTTCTGTGTGTGACGTTAGCTGACTAACTACTTGCTGTCGTGTTACCGGGTTTTTGTTGACCATAAAATATGTTTCTGAGGGGCAGCATGCGAACATGCTATCAGCTAGCACGCTGACGTTACTGCTAGCTAACGTTTACTGTCAAATAAGTGTGGCACCGCCCAGAGTTATTTGTGTGGATGCTAGAATTGTCTCGCAGGTAGGCAACTAATGCGTACAGACATAACATGTCAATTTCGTTGTTTTGAGGATCTGGTAATACGACATTTCTCTATTCGCGACACGGTCCGACGTAAAACAATCTTAGCTAGCTATTGTAGGTACGCTAGCAACGTAGCATGTCAATGTATCATTATTGCCAAAGGCAAGCATAATGCGTGATCTAACTGCGCTCTGGAGGCTTGTTGTGTTCCAGTTACTGGAGCAAGCTAGTTCATTTTGATTTCACAATACCTATTAAGGCCGTCACTTTAACTTTACATATTCGATATCCAGCCAAACAGCAGATCTTAGCTAAGTTAGCTTGTCAACTGACAGGCTTGTTTGGTTACTGACAATAGGCTTGTCAGGAACGCTTGGTAGTAGCTACGTTAATTTAACAATGCTAGCAAAGTTACCTAACCACTACTGTTGCACTGCCTATGAACATAGTTTTAACTACCTATCATTCCAGTTATGTTTCACACAAGCATGCCAAGTTTATTAAGAGCATAAGTCACTTAATTCCCAGATTGACCCCTGTATCTATTTTGCTACAGAGCAGAAGGAGCTGTTACGATGGAGGCCAACAAAGCTGAAGGCAGAGGTATGTTCTGTGTGATCTAATGTGGTGAAGGAATGTGGCAAGTATCTGCTCTGTCCGTGTAAGACCAATTTTATTACTCATAATCAGTTTACCCAAATCAGACAACACTTGTATTTTCAATTCTATGAAAGATAGCTATTTCCTAGTGAGGATTTGAGGATACAAAATCTGATTTTAAAATATGAAATGAAGATGTAGGAATTAAACTTATTTCAGCCATTCGGCTGAGTTAGATGAACCTCTCGACTTTGATGGCCTGTTATGGAACAATCATGTCTCAATTTGCAATCTTTTTTTTATCTGACAGCCTCTGATCTAGGCTGTCATAGGGTCATGGATTTTCCTGCACTGAACCTAACCTCAGCGTCGTGCCAATTCTGTCACCTCTGGAAGACAAATACATTTTAAAAGCATCATTCAATTTTATATCTGCATAACATTCCTCTTAGTTGGATGCTGTGCAAATACTTTATATTTTCTTCCTTTTGATAATAGCTTTTCAGATCCCCTAGGATGTGAACATTTCTTTCTGCACACAACCCATTTTCAGGAACATGACACCCTCTTTGTCGAGAGTTAACAGGAACTTGGTGCCCTGTGTTTATTTGTATGTATGTGTGTGTGCTTTGCAAATAAGTTCACAACACAAACTGAGCTATTGGTGTAACCCAAGTGCCTCCTTGCCCTACCATTAGATCACTCCTAAGCCTCAGCTCATTATTTCACAACAGACTCTTTTGCATGTAGCATCTCACTGCCTTATACAGAAGTCATGGGCCATGTAATATTTACTCACGAGCAGGGCTATGATAAGATTGAAAGAGGTATGAACAATCATTCGCTGCATCTTTGTTATCATAAAGGGGGCATTTATTAATATAAATGGGAAGCAAAAGCCTGTTGGATCAGCACAAACTGCCTGTCATTCGTCTTAGGCAACGAACAGAAGAAAACTGAATGAAACTGGGAGGGACTGCCTAGACCTGTCGGATTTGAACCACCCATTTTCTTTTTCCATCGCCAAATATTTACAAATGTTTTCCATTGTGGGACATGATGAACATGACCCTGGTCACAGAGCTGTTGACATGTTCTTATCCTGATAGCTAGCATCTAGAGATAAGAATAATGGAACATTTGTAAAGGTCCAATACAGCTGTTTTTATCCCAACATCATATTTCTGGGTAACAATTTACCCAGATTGTGATCGTTTTCAATTCAAATGGCCAAAAAGAAATATAATATCTTAGAAAATAGCTATTTTTCAAGTAAGAATTTGGCTAGTACTGTCTGGGAGGGGAAAACTGAGAACTAGCTGTTATTGGCAGAGGTTTGGAACTCTTTCTTATTCCTATATTAACCATCCCACCTAAACAGGCTGAAATTCAAGGTGGTCTTTTCAAACAGCTCTTACACTAAAAGGGTTACCTAGGGCGGCTGACTTGACAAATTACAAAATTACATGTTTTTTTTTCACAGTATTATTCCAACCTCAGTGTGAAAACGTACGCAATATATATCTCGGCAAAAAAAAGAAACGTCATCTCACTGTCAACTGTGTTTATTATCAGCAAACTTAAAAATGTGGATGAACATAACAAGATTAAACAACTGAGACATAAACTGAACAAGTTCTACAGACATGTGACTAACAGAAATGGGATAATGTGTCCCTGAACAAAGGGGGGTAAAAATCAAAAGTAACTCAGTATCTGTTGTGGCCACCAGCTGCATTAAGTACTGCAATGCATCTCCTCCTCATGGACTGCACCAGATTTGCCAGTTCTTGCTGTGCGACGTTATCCCACTCTTCCACCAAGGCACCTGCAAGTTCCTGGACATTTCTGGGGGGGAATGGCCCTAGCCCTCACCCTCTGATCCAACAGGTCCCAGATGTGCTCAATAGGGTTGAGATCCGGGCTCTTCACTAGCCTTGGCAGAACACTGACATTCCTGCTTTGCAGGATATCACGCACATAACGAGCAGTAAGACTGGTGGCATTGTCATGCCACCAGTGGAGGTGGAGGGTTATGTCAGGATGAGTCTGCAGGAAGGGTACCACATGAGGGAGGAGGATGTCTTCCCTGTAACGCACAGTGTTGAGTTTGCCTGCAATGACAAAAAGCTCAGTCTGATGATGCTGTGACACACCGCCCCAGACCATGACGGACCCTCCACCTCCAAATCGATCCCACTCCAGAGTACAGGCCTCGGTGTAACGCTGATTCCTTTGACAATAGACGCAAATCCGACCTTCACCCCTGGTGAGACAACCGAGACTCGTCAGAGAAGAGCACTTTTTGCCAGTCCTGTCTGGTCCAACGACGGTGGCTTTGTGCCCATAGGCGATATAATAATAATAATAATATATGCCATTTAGCAGACGCTTTTATCCAAAGCGACTTACAGTCATGTGTGCATACATTCTACGTATGGGTGGTCCCGGGGATCGAACCCACTACCCTGGTGTTACAAGCGCCATGCTCTACCAACTGAGCTACAGAAGGACCCCAATATTATTGTTGCGGGTGACGTCTGGTGGGCACCAGAGGTCAGTTAGGCTCACCACTTTATTTTAAGCATGTGAAATGTCAGAATAATAGTAGAGTGAATGATTTATTTAAACTTTTATTTCTTTCATCACATTCCCAGTGGGTTAGAAGTTTACATGCACTCAAATAGTATTTGGTAGCATTGCCTTTTTAAATTGTTTTAACTTGGGTCAAAGGTGTCTTTCCTGCAGCCTTCACAAGCTTCCCACAATAAGTTGGGTGGATTTTGGCCTATTCCTCCGGACAGAGCTGGTGTAACTGAGACAGGTTTGTAGGCCTCCTTGCTCGCACAAGCTTTTTCAGCTCTGACCACACATTTTTTTTTTATAGGATGAGGACAGGGCTTTGTGATGGCCACTCCAATACCTTGACTTTGTTGTCCTTAAGCCATTTTCCAAAACTTTGGAAGTATGCTTGGGGTCATTGTCCATTTGGAAGATCATTTTTGACCAAGCTTTAACTTCCTGACTGATCTTGAGATGTCGCTTCAATGTATCCCCATAATTTGTCCTCCTCATGAAGCCATCTATTTTGTGAAGTGCACCAGTTCCTCCTGCAGCAAAGCACCCCCACAAAATGCTGCCACCCCCGTGCTTCACGGTTGGGATGGTTTTCTTCGGCTTGCAAGCCTCCCCCCTTTTCCTCCAAACATAACAATGGTCATTCTTGCCAAACAGTTCTATTTTTGTTTCATCAGACCAGAGGACATTTCTCCAAAAAGTACGATCTTTGTTCCCATGTGCAGTTGCAAACCGGCTTTTTTATGGTGGTTTTGGAGCAGTGGCTTCTTCCTTGCTGAGTGGCCTTTCAGGTTATGTCGATATAGGACTCGTTTTACTGTGGATATAGGTACTTGATTTGACCGATTTACACTTTTCGCACCGAAAAGTGCGGTGTGACTGCTGAGTGGTCCAATGGTGTTTATGATCGCGTACTATTGTTTGAACAGATGAACGTGGTACCTTCTGGGATTTGTTAATTGCTCCCAAGGATGAACCAGACTTGTGGATGTCTACACATTTCTTTTCTGTTGTCTTGGCTGTTTCTTTTGATTGTTCCATGATGTCAAGCAAAGAGGCACTGAGCTTGAAGGTAGACCTTGAAATACATCCACAGGTACATGTCCAATTTACTCATGAGGTCAATTAGCCTATCAGAAGCTCATAAAGCCATGGCATTTTCTGGAATTTTTCAAGCTGTTTAAAGCCACAGTCAACTTAGTGTATGCAAACTTCTGACCCACTGGAATTGTGATACAGGGAAATAATCTTTAAACAATTGTTGGAAAAATTGCATGTCATGCACGAAGTCGATGTTCTAACCAACTTGCCATAACTATAGTTTGTTAACAAGAAATTTGTGAAGTGGTTGAAAAACTAGTTTTAATGACTCCAACCTACGTACGTGTATGTAAACTTCCTACTTCAACTGCGTGTGTATGTATGTGGACATCCCTTGAAATTTGTGGATTTGGCTGACGTGTGTATAAAATCGAGCACACAGCCATGCAATCTCTATAGACACAAATTGGCAGTAGAGTGGCCTTGTTGGAGAGCTCTGTGATTTTTCAACGTGGCACCGTCATAGGATGCTACCTTTCCATCAAGTCAGTCAGTCAAATTTCTGCCCTGCTAGAGCTGCCCCAGTCAACTGTAAGTGCTGTTATTGTGAAGTGGAAATGTCTAGGAGCAACAACGTCTCAGCTGCGAAGTGGTAGGCCACACAACCTCACAGAACTGGACCACCGAGTGCTGAAGAGTGTATAAATATTCTGTCCTCAGTTGCAACACTCGCCACAGAGTTCCAAACTGCCTCTGGAAGCAACATCTGCACAATAACTGTTCGATGGGAGCTTCATGAAATGTGTTTCCATTGCAGAGCAGCCACAGACTAGCATAAGATTGCCATGCACAATGCCAAGCATTGACTGGACCTGTGTAAAGCTCGCCCCATTGAACTCTGGAGCAGTGGAAACACTTTCTCTGGAGTGATGAATCACACTTCGCCGTACTGACAAATCAGTGTTTGGTGGATGCCAGGCCCTTTAGTTCCAGTGAAGGGAAATCTAAAAGCTGCAGCATACAATGACATTCTAGATTATTCTTTGCTTCTGACTTTGACAACAGTTTGGGGAAGGCCCTTTGCTGTTTCAGGATGACAAAGCCCCTATGCACAAAGCAAGGTCCATAAAGAAATTGTTTGTCGATCGGTTTGGAAGAAATTGGCAAGCTTGCACAGAGCCCTGACTTCAACCCCATCAAACACCTTTGGGATGAAATGGAGCGCTGACTGCGAGCCAAGCCTAATTGCCCAACATCTGTGCTTGACCTCATGAATGCTCTTGTGGCTGATTGGAAACAAGTCCCCGTTCCAACATCTAGTGGAAAGCCTTCCCAGAAGAGTGGAAGCAGTTAAGGCTGCAAAGTGTGGACCAACTCCATATTAATTCCCATGATTTTGGAAATAAACGTTAATGAGCAGGTGTCCACGTACGTTTGATCATGTGTGTGTTGTGTCAAAAAACATTCAAAACATGAGCACAGTGGCAGCTCTTCCTTTAAAGAACTCCAGGCCTCAAGAGGGCAGATAACCCAAAAACACGGGTGGAACTAAAACATTGAGCCAGGATTTCTGGAGGAACTACTTTTACATGCGCACCTTGCAGATAAGCATGGGTATAAAATGTTTGGGCTTAGCTTTGCTTGGGTCCTCAACATACAAACAGCTCATTGTTTAACCCTAAAGATGCAACTGGTATGTAATGTTTGGAATGATTTATTATGTTGCATCCAGTGCTTAGCACAATTTACATGTTTAACTCTGGTAGGAGTGGTGACTTCTTTTTTGTGGATATTTTCTGACTGCAGAAGTAATTGCTTGACGTGCTAGATTATTATTGTTTAAACGTTTACTTTATTCAATGCCATGTTTTGTTGCTGTAATAATAATAATAATATATGCCATTTAGCAGACGCTTTTATGCTGTCATGCATTGTTTATTGTGTAAAATAATGCATCTTTATTCTCTGTTTAAGTTTATCAACTTATTCCTTATTCCTCTGTCATTCAACTACTCTATTCAACAAATCAACTGTTTCAACATATTCAACAAGTTGCATTAAAACACTAAAAAGGAATTGAGTTGTCCCTTTGAATCCTTCACGTGTTGAGCAAGCTGTTTTCAAGTTTGGGCAGAGCTGAAATAATTATAACACCTAGACAACTTGACAGTTGATAACCATAAACAGAGAATATTGATGCATTATTTTACACAATCAACAATGCCTTTACTGCTAAAGCCCATAAATGCATTGAATAACACCTTTATTAATGGCAAAATGGACAGTCAATAAATAAATGTTTTGAAGTCTGTCCTAGATCTAGGAGATATTTAATTTAAAAAACACCTCAGTGGATATACATTTCTTTTATACAGATTTAAGCCCTTTTTGGGGGTAGTCCCAAAACTTTCTAAATTATTATATATATATTTTTTTTTTACCGGTACCAGTTACCTTCAGACCAGTCACATGACACTTGTGGGGATTGTAGTGCAAAATGAAGAACCCCTTCGTGGGGTCTCATTAATTTGTAGCCCAAACTGTTTGGATGCTACCAAACAAGTTGGCATCTCAGTGGTCCCGACTTCAGACGAGTCTCTTGACACTTGTGGGTGTCGAAGAACAAAAGGGAGAACACCATAGTATTCTTGAGTGTCATCTTTCAATAGAGGGATCATAGTCAAACAATTTGGACACTATAGACGTCTTTGAGAAGACAGATTTTCGCTGGTCCATGGTCTGACAAACACGGCTTTAGCTTTGGCATCTTTCACTGCAGATGCAGAAGTGAAACATTGGCGGATGCAGTGTATTGTGACGCATCCAATGCAAAAAAATCCATGATTGGGAGTCCCATAGGGCGGCGCACAATTGGCCCAGCATCATCTTGGTTAGGCTGTCATTGTAAATTAGAAGTTGTTCTTAACTAACTTGCCTAGTTAAATAAAAGTTAAATATTTCTCTCGTTTAAACTGACAGATTTTGATGGATTTCTTTATGTAACTTCGATTCCCAGTGTGTCAATTTATCCAAACTGCTCGTGCACGTCATTAGGGTTCTCCGTTTAACACGCTGCAAGTCCTGCCTCTCCCATCTACTCATTGGTTTTAACAAGAATACTAATTGAATGAGGTCCCCAGTCCAGTTGGTGGTGGTAATACACCTTAAAGTTGGTTGCCAACTGCCAAATAAAATCCACAGAAGATGAACGAAGAGGGAAAACAAACTAAAATTGTTCTAGGTTTCCCCTTTTATCTGGGTTAATTGTTAGATTAGAGAAAATACGATTTTGTATGACTCAAAATTCCACAAAGATCCTGCAAAAAAAGGACCTTATGCATTTCAGGTAAATTCACCCAATGTTTATCTCAAATTATGAATTAGCTAGCATCAGCAAGCTTGCTAAATGTCCATGGATGCTTTTTTTTTGTCCCGATATAGTTGGTTTTTGCATTTTAACCTGCGTGTCATGAATGCGTCTGGTGGGTATAGACAAAATGCACACGTGTGGCTCCGGCTTGGTCGAGGTCTAAGAAAAAAATCTTTAAACATGTTAATTCACAGTAACCCTGCGCTGCTTGTTGCCAGCAACGGTTTGGGTCTCACAGTGCGTACCTTTTCAGATGGTGAAGCATTGTACCTGTACTACCATTTCTGTACTTCAATTCCACCGTGCAAAGTTTGCGTTTCCTTCTCATTGAACTCTTCAATGTATTGCTTACAGGACTTCACTGCTGTCGCTTGCCTTTCTCTTCCACTTTTCAACTGTTAACAATGACGTAGTGGTGGAGAGTGAACTCCGAAGTAACTGATTTCTAGTTTCTTTGCACATTGACTCCTGGTGTCTACTCCCGTTTCTGAGTGTCACACTCCTGCTGTGGCAACTAATCAGTCTCCTCTGTTCCAAAAATACTGAATCGACTCCTAAGATTCAGTATTTTTTGGAACAGAGGAGACTGATAAGTTGCCGTGCTTTTGAGAACACATCTTTCATGTGAGCCAGCGAGGGACCCTTACTCTAATGCAGGTTATGTTCTTGGACGTAACTGAGCCAAATGTATGCAAATTCAACACTTCCTGTCCTACTATAGGTAACTTAAGTGCTTGTGAAATGGCTTTGCTTATAAACACCTGGCTACTTGACACTGTTTAGTGTCTATAGAAATTCCTATTGGTTTGCAGTAAAACCGTGCTACCTTCACTGTTACCTGGTGAAATAGAAACTACAGCATCTGTGTTCATGTGCTCTCCGTGGCATATCTGGGTACTCATTGGCTGAGTGCAGGATTGTTCAGTTGTCTTCCGCGCATTCTACATATGATATACGGTGCATTCAGACCCCATGACTTTTTCCACATTTTGTTACGTTACAGCCTTAATCTAAAATGGATTTAATTTTTTTTATAATCCTCAGCAAACTACACACAATCTCATACTGACAAAGCGAAAATAGATTTTTTTTTTATTGTGAATTAATAACGAATATAAAAATAACTTAAGTATTCAGACCCTTTGCAATACTTGAAATTGAGCTCAGGTGCATCGTGTTTCCATTGATCCTTGATGTTTCTAAAACTTGATTGGAGTCCACCTGTGGTAAATTCAATTGATTGGACATGATTTGCAAAGACACACCTGTTTATATAAGGTCCCACAGTTGACAGTGCATGTCAGAGCAAAAACCAAGCCATGAGGTCGAAGGAACTGTCTAGAGCTCAGAGACTGGCTTGTGTTGATGCACTGATCTGGGGAAGGGTACCAACATATTTCTGCAGCATTGAAGGTCTTTAAGAACACAGTGGCCTCAATCATTCTCAAATGGAAGAAGTTTGGAACCACCAAGACTCTTCCAAGAGCTGGCCGCCCGGCCAAACTGAGCAATCTGGGGAGAAGGGCTTTGGTAAGGGAAGTGACCAAGAACCTGCTGGTCACTCTGACAGAGCTCTAGAGTTCCTCTGTGGAGATGGGAGAACCTTCCAGAAGGACCACCATCTCTGCAGCACTCAAACAGGCCTTTATGGTAGTGTGGCCAAACCTTACCTATTCCTCAGTTAAAGCTACATGACAGCACGCTTGGAGTTTGCCAAAAGAACCTGATGAAACCAAGATTTAACATGTATCACGTCTTGAGGAAACTTGCTTTGGGCATATTTTTCAGAGGCAGGGACTGGGAGACGTGTCAGGATTGAGGCAAAGTACAGAGAGAGCCTTGATGAAAACCTGCTCCAGAGCTCTCAGGACCTCTGACTGGGGCGAAGGTTCACCTTCCAACAGGACAAAGACCCAAAGCACACAGCCAGGATAATAATAATAATATATGCCATTTAGCAGACGCTTTTATCCAAAGCGACTTAGTCATGTGTACATACATTCTACGTATGGGTGGTCCCGGGAATCGAACCCACTACCCTGGCGTTACAAGCGCCATGCTCTACCAACTGAGCTACAGAAGGATAATGCAGAAGTGGCTTCGGTACAAGTCTCAATGTCCTTGAGTGGCCCAGCCAGAGCCCAGACTTGAACCTGATCGAACACCTCTGGAGAGACCTTAAAATAGCTGTGCAACAATGCTCCCCATCCAACCTCACAAAGCTTGATATGATCTGCAGAGAACAATGGGCTAATGTAACGTGGAAAAAGTCAAGAGGTCTGAATACTTTCCGAGGGAACTGTCTTGCACTCTGCAGGAATGCGCAACACCTGCCTTTTCTCCTCTGCTTTTCTCTCATTTCAACCGTTAACTCGTTAGTCTTTGGATTTGTGATCCATGTTGTCACAGTATGCATTGTGACTAGAGGTCGACCGATTCGTGATTGTTCTACACCAATACCGATTTATTGGAGGACCAAAAAAAAGCTGATAATGACTAATCAGCCACTTTTTTTATGTATATATATATATGTATCTATCTCTGTAAATGTATGTAAATCTGTTTGTTTGTGTGTGTGTGTATATATATATATACATACACACACACACACACACACACACACACACACACCACACACACACACACACACACACACACACACACACACACACACACACACACACACACACACACTGCTCAAAAAAATAAAGGGAACAATTAAACAACACAATGTAACTCCAAGTCAATCACACTTCTGTGAAATTAAACTGTCCACTTAGGAAGCAATACTGTTTGACAATAAATTTCACATGCTGTTGTGCAAATAGAATAGATAACAGGTGGAAATTATAGGCAATTAGCAAGACACTCCCGATAAAAGGAGTGGTCCTGCAGGTGGTGACCACAGACCACTTCTCAGTTCCTATGCTTACTTGGCTGATGTTTTGGTCACTTTTGAATGCTGGCGGTGCTTTCACTCTAGTGGTAGCATGAGACTGAGTCTACAACCCACACAAGTGGCTCAGGTAGTGCAGCTCATCCAGGATGGCACATCGATGCGAGCTGTGGCAAGAAGTTTTGCTGTGTCTGTCAGCGTAGTGTCCAGAGCATGGAGGCGCTACCAGGAGACAGGCCAGTACATCAGGAGACGTGGAGGAGGCCGTAGGAGGGCAACAACCCAGCAGCAGGACCGCTATTTCCGCCTTTGTGCAAGGAGGAGCACTGCCAGAGCCCTGCAAAATTTTACATTTAAGTCATTTAGCAGACGCTCTTATCCAGAGCGACTTACAAATTGGTGCATTCACCTTATGACATCCAGTGGAACAGTCACTTTACAATAGTGCATCTAAATCTTAAAGGGGGGGGTGAGAGGGATTACTTATCCTATCCTAGGTATTCCTTAAAGAGGTGGGGTTTCAGGTGTCTCCGGAAGGTGGTGATTGACTCCGCTGTCCTGGCGTCGTGAGGGAGTTTGTTCCACCATTGGGGGGCCAGAGCAGCGAACAGTTTTGACTGGGCTGAGCGGGAACTGTACTTCCTCATTGGTAGGGAGGCGAGCAGGCCTGAGGTGAATGAACGCAGTGCCCTTGTTTGGGTGTAGGGCCTGATCAGAGCCTGGAGGTACTGAGGTGCCGTTCCCCTCACAGCTCCGTAGGCAAGCACCATGGTCTTGTAGCGGATGCGAGCTTCAACTGGAAGCCAGTGGAGAGAGCGGAGGAGCGGGGTGACGTGAGAGAACTTGGGAAGGTTGAACACCAGACAGGCTGCGGCGTTCTGGATGAGTTGTAGGGGTTTAATGGCACAGGCAGGGAGCCCAGCCAACAGCGAGTTGCAGTAATCCAGACGGGAGATGACAAGTGCCTGGATTAGGACCTGCGCCGCTTCCTGTGTGAGGCAGGGTCGTACTCTGCGGATGTTGTAGAGCATGAACCTACAGGAACGGGCCACCGCCTTGATGTTAGTTGAGAACGACAGGGTGTTGTCCAGGATCACGCCAAGGTTCTTAGCGCTCTGGGAGGAGGACACAATGGAGTTGTCAACCGTGATGGCGAGATCATGGAACGGGCAGTCCTTCCCCGGGAGGAAGAGCAGCTCCGTCTTGCCGAGGTTCAGCTTGAGGTGGTGATCCGTCATCCACACTGATATGTCTGCCAGACATGCAGAGATGCGATTCGCCACCTGGTCATCAGAAGGGGGAAAGGAGAAGATTAATTGTGTCGTCTGCATAGCAATGAGAGGAGAGACCATGTGCGGTTATGACAGAGCCAAGTGACTTGGTGTATAGCGAGAATAGGAGAGGGCCTAGAACAGAGCCCTGGGGGACACCAGTGGTGAGAGCGCGTGGTGAGGAGACAGATTCTCACCACGCCACTTGGTAGGAGCGACCTGTCAGGTAGGACGCAATCCAAGCGTGGGCCGCGCCGGAGATGCCCAACTCGGAGAGGGTGGAGAGGAGGATCTGATGGTTCACAGTATCGAAGGCAGCCGATAGGTCTAGAAGGATGAGAGCAGAGGAGAGAGAGTTAGCTTTAGCGGTGCGGAGCGCCTCCGTGATACAGAGAAGAGCAGTCTCAGTTGAATGACTAGTCTTGAAACCTGACTGATTTGGATCAAGAAGGTCATTCTGAGAGAGATAGCGGGAGAGCTGGCCAAGGACGGCACGTTCAAGAGTTTTGGAGAGAAAAGAAAGAAGGGATACTGGTCTGTAGTTGTTGACATCGGAGGGATCGAGTGTAGGTTTTTTCAGAAGGGGTGCAACTCTCGCTCTCTTGAAGACGGAAGGGACGTAGCCAGCGGTCAGGGATGAGTTGATGAGCGAGGTGAGGTAAGGGAGAAGGTCTCCGGAAATGGTCTGGAGAAGAGAGGGGATAGGGTCAAGCGGGCAGGTTGTTGGGCGGCCGGCCGTCACAAGACGCGAGATTTCATCTGGAGAGAGAGGGGAGAAAGAGGTCAGAGCACAGGGTAGGGCAGTGTGAGCAGAACCAGCGGTGTCGTTTGACTTAGCAAACGAGGATCGGATGTCGTCGACCTTCTTTTCAAAATGGTTGACGAAGTCATCTGCAGAGAGGGAGGAGGGGGGGGGGGGTTCAGGAGGGAGGAGAAGGTGGCAAAGAGCTTCCTAGGGTTAGAGGCAGAAGCTTGGAATTTTAGAGTGGTAGAAAGTGGCTTTAGCAGCAGAGACAGAAGAGGAAAATGTAGAGAGGAGGGAGCGAAAGGATGCCAGGTCCGCAGGGAGGCGAGTTTTCCTCCATTTCCAAAATGACCTCCAACAGGCCACAAATGTGCATGTGTCTGCTCAAATGGTCAGAAACAGACTCCATGAGGGTGGTTTGAGGGCCCGACGTCCACAGGTGGGGGTTGTGCCTACAGCCCAACACCGTGCAGGACGTTTGGCATTTGCCAGAGAACACCAAGATTGGCAATTTCGCCACTGGCGCCCTGTGCTCTTCACAGATGAAAGCAGGTTCACACTGAGCACATATGACAGAGTCTGGAGACGCCGTAGAGAACGTTCGGCTGCCTGCAACATCCTCCAGCATGACCGGTTTGGCGGTGGGTCAGTAATGGTGTGGGGTGGCATTTCTTTGGGGGGCCGCACAGCCCTCCATGTGCTCGCCAGAGGTAGCCTGACTGCCATTGGGTACCGAGATGATATCCTCCGACCCCTTGTGAGACCATATGCTGGTGCGGTTGGCCCTGGGTTCCTCCTAATGCAAGACAATGCTAGACCTCATGTGGCTGGAGTGCGTCAGCAGTTCCTGCAAGAGGATGGCATTGATGCTATTGACTGGCCCGCCCGTTCCCCAGACTTGAATCCAATTGAGCACATCTAAGACGTCATGTCTCGCTCCATCCACCAATGCCACATTGCACCACAGACTGTCCAGGAGTTGGCGGATGCTTTAGTCCAGGTCATCAGGAGCATGCCCAGGTGTTGTAGGGAGGTCATACAGGCACTTGGAGGCCACACACTACTTAGCCTCATTTTGACTTGTTTTACGGACATTACATCAAAGTTGGATCAGCCTGTAGTGTGGTTTTCCACTTTAATTTTGAGTGTGACTCCAAATCCAGACCTCCATGGGTTGATACATTTTATTTCCATTGATTTAATTTGTGTGATTTTGTTGTCAGCACATTCAACTATGTAAAGAAAAATATTTAAGAACAAGATTTCATTCATTCAGATCTAGGATGTGTTATTTTAGTGTTCCCTTTATTTTTTTGTGTGTGTGTGTGTGTGTGTGTGTGTGTGTGTGTGTGTGTGTGTGTGTGTGTGTGTGTGTGTGTGTGTGTGTGTGTGTGTGTGTGTGTGTGTGTGTGTGTGTGTGTGTGTGTGTGTGTGTGTGTGTGTATGACAATTACAACAATACTGAATGAACACTTAACTTAATATAAGACATCAAAAAAATTAAATGTATTATCAAATAAATAATGAAACATGTTCAATTTGGTTTAGATAATGCAAAAACACAGTGTTGGAGAAGAAAGTAAAAGTGCAATATGTGCCATGTAAAAAAGTTAACGTTTAAGTTCCTTGCTCAGAACATGAGAACATATGAATGCTGGTGTTTCCTTTTAACATGAGTCATCAATATTCCCAGATAAGAAGTTTTAGATTGTAGTTATTATCAGAATATTTCTCTCTATACCATTTGTTTCATATACCTTTGACTATTGAATGTTCTAATAGGTAATTTATTTCCATCCTAATCTCGGGAGTTGATAGACTTGAAGTCATAAACAGCACAATGCTTGAAGCATTGCGAAGAGCTGCTGGCAAACGCAGTAAAGTGCTGTTTGAATGAATGCTTACGAGCCTGCTGCTGCCTACCACCGCTCAGACTGCTCTATCAAATCATATATTTAATTATAATAACACACATATACGAGCCTTAGGTCATTAATATGGTCAAATCTGGAAACTATCATTTCGAAAACAAAATGTTTATTCTTTCAGTGAAATACGGAACCGTTGTGTGTTTTATCTAACTGTGGCATCCTTAAGTTTAAATATTGCTGTTACGTTGCACAACCTTCAAATGTTGTCATAATTATGTAAAATTCTGGCAAATTAGTTCGCAACGAGCCAGTTGGCTCAAACTGTTGCATATACCCTGACTCTGCGTGCAATGAACGCAAGAGAAGTGACACAATTTTCGTAGTTAATATTGCCTGCGAACACGAATTTGTTTTAAATGAATATGCAGGTTTAAAAATATGTACTTCTGTGGATTGATTTTAAGAAAGGCATGGATGTTTATGGTTAGGTACAACATTGGTGCAACGACAGTGCTTTTTTTTCATGAATGCGCTTGTTAAATCACCTGTTTGGCGAAATAGGATGTGATTCAATGATAAATTAAACTGGCACTGCAATGCAGGACAAGCTAGACGAACTAGTAATATCATAAACCGTTTGTAGTTAACTAGTGATTATGTTATTTAATGCTATGAAGTTTGATTATGATATGAAGTGTGATTATGTTATTTAATGAAGTTTAATGCTAGCTAGCACCTTAACTAGGCTCCTTGCTGCACTCTCATAACAGGTAGTCAGCCTGCCACGCAGTCTCCGCGTGTAGTGCAATGTAATCGGCCATAATCGGTATCCAAAAATGCCGATTACCAATTGTTATGCAAACTTGAAATCGGCACTAATTAATCGGCCATTCCGTTTCATCGGGCGACCTCTAATTGTGACTCCCTCGCACTTCTGTGAAACATTGCCGTCAATGTGTTGGGCTTACTTCTGTCATGTTCTCCTGTGTACTGTCCCACATTGCTTCTCTCTGTCTTGGAACCATCTCCTACTTTTCTGTCAGATTAGCCAATGTAATCCTCAATATTCCTTGTCATTTTCCCATTAAGGAATCCCTCCCTTCTGGGTTTCGGTAGTAATTTGTGGCGTATAATCAGGAGTCCCAACACAGTACTTGCGGTTGAAGATAAATCGGGTTTTATTTCCTATCGTTTTACAAATCTAAACTTTGGGGGAATAATAATACAGATCAATGTTGTGTTTGCCAAGGTAGGAGAATAAACAATTATCTGTAGAATCTGCTCATTAAGAGCTCTCCACTGCCATGTTGCTGAAGTGAGTGGTTTCTCTTGTGCTTGGTTGCGGTCCCTCGCTGTGGTCCTGAAAATATTCTCTGGCTCACAGGTTATGATGACATTTCTTCATATAGTTACAGCACCCCTGACATCCTTGCCTCCTCCTCAAAGCACATTGGAGGAGGAGATGGGATATGAGGAATCACGGAAATACAATTTAGATTCAGTCTAAATGTGCAGATTGGAACGTGGCCAGCATGATTCACACAGTGAATTGGTGAGGAGTAGTAGTGCTCAAGTGTGAGTCAGTATGTGCTCTGGTTTGATTGACAGGTAAAGGAGACCATGGCATGCAGATCCCAGGAGGACCGTTGGACAGACAGGACAGCCTCCACAACATGGAGAGGTGAGCACGAGTCACAGATATTTTTTGGCCAATTCCAGCACTATGGATGTTACGTTTTCACGCAAAAAAAAAAAAAATGTCTTGCATAATGGACTAACCAAATATAAACCAAACTTTTGATGTGTGTGCCTAGGGCTGTGGCGGTCGTGAAATTTTGTCAGCCGGTAATTGTCATAGAAAGTTGAATAAATCCATTTAATATAGCCTACTCCATCACAATAAAATCCATGATTTATTTTGATGTGATAGGCCTGCAAACCTGAGAATGTCTTAGAAATCAAAACATAAGGGCACTATATTGTTGTTCTGGAAAAGTTTTGGGGAAAAAGCATGCTTTCTGATCCTTTCAATGTGCTCGCTGTGGAGAGGCAGTTGCAATTGGTGCTCCGCTGGACGGAAAGCAAGTTAAGAGATCTAATCGATGGAAGATGGAATTAAAATGACATAATTAAAGGTGAACTGAAAGGGGCTACAACTAGGGTTGCAAAAATTCCTCACACTGTTGTCACGAAGTTGGAAGCATAGAATCGTTTAAATATATGCTGTAGTGTTCAGATTTCCTTCCACTAACTTTACACTCCACCTAACGTTACAGTTTGCACTATGCTTTGGGGCAGGTTACGCTCTTCTGGTCTCCTCCAAATCCAGATTTGTCTGTTGGACTGCTAGATGGTGAAGCGTGATTCATCACTCCAGAGAAAGCGTTTCCGGTGCTCCATAGTCCAATGGCGACGGGCTTTACAGCCAACGCTTTTAATTGTGCGTGGTTATCTTGGGCTTGTGTGTGGCTGCTCGGCCATCGGCACCCATTTCATGAAGCTCCTGACAAACTTATTGTGCTGACGTTGATTCCAGAGGCAGTTTGGAACTCTTGTGAATTGCGGTCCCGTTCTGTGAACTTGTGTGGCTTACCACTTTGCAGCTGAGCCGTTGTTGCTGCTAGATGTTTCCACTTCATAATAACAGCAGGGCAACACTTTGACTAACTGATTTGTTGGAAAGGTGGCATCCTATGTTGGTTCCATGTTGAAAGTCACTGAGCTCTTCAGTGAGGCCATTCTACTGCCAATGTTTGCCTGGAGATTACATGGCTGTGTGCTCGATTGGTTACTCTGGTCAGCAACCGGTGTGGCTGAAATAGCCAAATCCACTAATTTCAAAGGGTGTCCACATACTTTTTTGTATAGTATATGGTCATTATTTGAACTGGCTAGCCAGCTAATGTAACGTTTAATTGACCAGACATTTTAGTAATAACTTGTTTAGGGCGTCCACCCACAGTGCTCAGAATGACAAATCACATTTTGAATATGGTCATTCATATTAACAGAACATGCAAGTCGAGATTGCAATGATGTGCAGTCCTTACTGAATTCTGATGTGCTCTTTGAACGGTCCACATTTTACTTTTCCTCAGCCAACAAGACTAATAGTAGAAAAGTAGAAAAGTTTAAAAGTTCTATTTGTCAGCTTGTCGAGAAAGAAATGACCTATTCCAAACACTCTGGGACAGTTGCGGGATGATAGATCCCAAATGTATTCAACCAGTAGGCCTAGGCCACATAAACGAAAAAAATACATTAAAAAGCAATGAGTGTGATGCAGCCGAGGAGAGCGTTTAGCTTAACTTTGACAAACCATTATTTCTATACATTATAAGCGCAGCAATGTGCACAAGGCAGTACCGTAATTGCTGGACTATTAAGCGCACCTGAATATAAACCGCACCCACTGAATTATTAAAAAATATGTATTTTGTACATAAATAAGCTGCACATATCTGTAAGCCGTAGGTGCCTACTGGTACATTGAAACAAATAAACTTTACACAGCCTTTAAACGAAACACGGCTTGTAACAAAAATAAATATGCTTTAACGAAACACAGCTTGTATCAAAAATTAAAACTGTAGCCTACCAAGAAAGTCATTGGTCACTATCTTCCTCCTCCTGTGCACTGAAACCACTGAAGTCATCTCCTTCGGTGTCGGAGTTGAATAGCCTCAGAATCGCTTCATCCGATGTTGGATCGTTTTCATTGTCGCTCTCGTCACTTTCATCCGGAGGCAAATACCCCGCTGAGCTCATGCTGGCCCTTCAACACGCAGCAGTCCAGCCTTTCGAAACCTGTTGATGGTAGTGGATTTTTTTGACAATGCTCCACGCTGTCAGGACCCACTGGCAGACTTGACCATAAGTTGCTCTTCGCATGCGGCCCGTTTTAGTGAAGGATTTCTCCCCAGTTGTCATCCAAGCCTCCCACTGAACACGGAGCGCCACCTTAAATGCACGATTTACACTGATGTCGAGTGGCTGCAAATACTTTGGGCCATCTGCTTTTCTTCCCTCTGAAAGGTTTGTCTTTTTGCACTGAGTCAGTTCCTCACGCTGCTGTTTACAAAGTCTTATAATCGACTCATTAAGGCCAAGCTCCCATGCAGCAGCTCTATTTCCTTTTCCAACAGCCAGATCGATCGCCATCAACTTGGAAAGCTTCATCATATGCATTTCTCCGTTTCTTTGCCATGATGAGGGTGACAAAATTACTACCGTAATCAGAATGATGGAAAGTTTGAGCGCGCTCGATTTACGTCACATTATGTGACGGTGCTCAGTTTTTTGACGGCATGAATCTAGTGAAAGCGGGAAAAATCCATAAATTAGCAGCGTCATTGTATAAACCGCGAGGTTCAAAGTGTGGGAATAAAGTAGCGGCTTATAGTCCGGAAATTACGGTAGGCTTCTTGCGATTCTTCGCTCCATCATGCTATTAGCGGGAAACCACCATTGTCAAAATATCACTGCACATGTGAGCAGTTTCATGTGATAGATGAAAATGTCCATTAGCAGTTTCGAGGATGAGTGATCTAATAGGCTGCTTGGAAGCAAGGTAAGACATGCCTGGTATTAAAACGTTCAGGTTTCAAACAATAAAGTATATGTTTTGGTAAATGCATACTGCCTCCATCTCATTGTAAAGTGTTGTGTGACGCGCTGATGAAGCCTGCCTTCCGTTGCCGCTTGCCGCTGTGTTGAAAACAACTGAACTGGTTAAATAAAGGTTAAATAAATACAATTTGAGTTCAGGGCACTGGGAACTGGGGGTGAAAAAATTGCTCCGACTGGGGAAAAATAGTTTTGAATGGTAGTCCAACTCGGGACCTCGGGCCTCTTTCTAGTGCTCCGACTTATCAACCTGAATACGTAATGATTTTACCTCTGTATTTTTCAGAGTTCCCAGTTGTCTTGCAACAGCTCTTGTGCTGTGTGACAGATTTTCCACTCAAAGGCTCTATCTGTATGCTGTTCCGATGTGAGAAGATTTATAACAAATATCCTGTGCACTCTAAATTTAACTGCACTTAATTATGCAAATATCAGACAAATGCCGGCTATTACCGGCTAATGGGCTTCCGAGTGGTGCAGTGGGTATAAGGCATTGCATGTCAATGCAAGAGGTGTGTCCCTGGTTCGAATCGAGGCTGTATCACAACAGGCCGTGATTGGGAGTCCCATAGGGCGGCGCACAATTGGCCCAGCGTCGTCCGGGCTTGGCCGGGGAGGCCGTCATTGTAAATAAGAATTTGTTCTTAACTGACTTGCCTAGTTAAATAAATGTAACATTTAACTGTTTAGGACAGCTCATGAGGTCTAGGTATAAATCTTATGACTAAAGAGGCTTCATGCATAGTTTTTGATTTGTACCCCCAAGTCAAATGTATATTCTGGGCACTTACAATCAATTTTCTTCTGAGACTTTGTTGACACAGCCCCATTTGCAAATGACAAACTTTATTTTCCTTGTTCCATAGAAACATGCTACTATACTTTATTTTAGACATGCATGGCTCTGGGTTCTGTGATGTTATATATTCACTTAATCTGTCCTTTCTCCTTATGTGTGCACTTTGCTACATGGATTTACCATTTTGTGATGTGTGCATGATTATGCCTCTCCCGCTCTTCCCCAGCCTGCTCCCCAAGGCTGTGAAGAGGCGAGTCTACGCCCTGAAGAAGCTACAGGTGCAATGTGCCAGCATAGAAGCAAAGTTCTATGAGGAAGTCCACGAGCTGGAGAGGAAGTACGCTGGCCTCTACCAGCCCCTCTTCGACAAGGTACAGTCACACTACAGGTGCTATCTCTGTGGCTTCTTCTTGTGTCCTTTCCTCTCCTGTGCACTGAGCACAGAATTAGTGAAAGCAAATGACGGACATATACTAGGAATTTCTTAACAATTTGTACAGACTAAGGGCAGGAAACCATTTAGATAATGACGTCCCACAGGAAGGGCAAGAGGTGGACTACTTCCTACAGTGACTCACTACTCAATGCAAAAAAGAGGGAGCGCTGCTTTGGCATCAAGTATGAAGACCGGTGCTCATCGGACAACAGGTTATAATTTATAGCGAACAAATGAAGTTGCAGCTACCATTTACGTATGCCTTCTGAGAGTATTCAGAGCCCTTGACTTTGTCCACATTTTGTTACTTTACATCCTTACACTAATTTATTTTTATATATATATGTATATATATAAACTCAGTAATTTACACGATTACCCATAATGACAAAGCAAAAACATTTTTTTTTTACACTAGCAAATCTTTTACTAATAAAAAAACGGACTTTTTTTATTTATATAAATATTCTGACCCTTTGCTATGAGACTATGCTCCGGTGCATCCTGTTTCCATTGATCATCCTTGATGTTTCTAAAACTTGATTGGAGTCCACCTGTGGTAAATTAAATTCATTGGACATGATTTGGAAAGGCACACACCTGTCTAAATAAGGTCCCACTATTGACAGTGCATATCAGAGCAAAACCAAGCCATAAGGTCGAAGGAATTGTCTGTAGAGTTCACAGACTGGATTGGGTCGAGGCACAGATCTGGGGAAGGATACCAACATATTTCTGCAGCATTGAAGGTCCTCAAGAACACAGTGGCCTCAATCATTCTCAAATGGAAGAAGTGTTGAACCACCAAGACTCTTCCTAGAGCTGGCTGCCGCCCCAAACTGCGCAAACGGGGGAGAAGGGCTTTGGTCAGGGAGGTGACCAAGAACCCGATGGTCAGTCTGACAGAGCTCTAGAGTTCCTCTGTGGAGATGGGAGAACCTTCCAGAAACACATTAGTCTCTGCAGCACTCCACCAATCAAGCCTTTATGGTGGAGTGGCCAGATGAAAGCCACTCCTCAGTGAAAGGCACATGACATTCCGCTTGGAGTTTACAAAAGGCACCAGAGGACTCTGACCATGACAAACAAGTTTCTCTGATCTGATGGCATGATTGAACTCTTGGGCCTGAATGCCAAGCGTCACATCTGGAGCAAACCTGGCACCATCCCTACGGTGAAGCGTGGTGGTGGCAGCATCATGCTGTGGGGATTTTTTTCAGCGACAGGGACTGGAAGAGTAGTCAAGATCTAAGAAAATGTGAACTGTGCAAAGTAGAGACCCTTGATGAAAACCTGCTCAGGACCTCAGACTGTGGCGACGGTTCACCTTCCAACAGGACAACTACCCTAAGCACACAGCCAAGACAACGCAGGAGTGGCTTGGGGACAAGTATCTGAATGTCCTTGAGTGCCCAGCCAGAGCATGATCTTGAACCCGATCTAACATATCTGGAGAGATCTGAAAATAGCTGTGCAGCGACGCTCCCATCCAACCTGACAGAGCTTGAAAGGCTCTGCAGAGCAGAATGGGAGAAACTCCCCGAATACAGGTGTGCCAAGCTTGTAGCATCATACACAAGAAGACTCGATGCTGTAATCACTGCCAAAGGTGCTTCAACAAAGTCCTGAGTAAATGCTGAAAAATGTAAAAGCGATTTTTAAGTTTTATTTTTAAATTAGCAAAAATGTATAACCTGTTTTTGCTTTGTCATTATGGGGTATTGTGTGTGGGTTAATGAGGTGCGGGAAACAATTGAATCAATTTTAGAATAAGGCTTTAACGTAACAAAATGTGGAAAAAGTCAAGAACTTAATTCTTTTCGAAGGCACTGTAATATCACCAGAAGTACATTTACCCTTAATCTGCATTGTTTATAATCTACAGTGTTTGGTTATGCTATTTTCTGTTAATGCATTCAATTTATTGTTATTAGTTTACTCTTCTCATTGTCAGATTGGACATTTTGTTTGCGGAGCTCACAAAGCCATGCTACACTTGTGAGAAGCAAGTTTTGGTTTATTTCGTCCCATTTGAGTTCTTCATTTATTCATTGTCTTTTGTTTGAAACATTTTATTCTTTGATCCAGTAGAAATGTCTTAAAATACCTGGGTACTTCTTATCCCTTGCGCAGATACAGATGTCTGTCCGGAGCTCACTATTATGGAAATTGAGGGCCTAGAATAGTTGATGCAATGTTTCAAGTTCATTGCAGACAGGCGGAGTAGAACGATGACTATGATTTGAAAGAACATAAACGTGCGAGCCAATGTGATGTTAGTATCAGCTTGAAATGTAGAAAAATCTAATGGTCTACTTTGAAACAAGGTAAGACATGCCTCGTATTAAAAGTTCAGGTTTGAAAATGCATACTGCCTCCAGCTCATTGCAAAGTGTTGTGTGACGCACTGATGAATTCTGCTTTCTGTTTGAGCTGCTGCTGCATCTCAATCAGATTTTCCGCTCAAAGGCTCTGAATCTGTATGCTGGTGCGGGTGTGATAAATAAGATGAATATACTGTAGCTTACGCATGTGCCAATTTTAATTTCAAGCAAAATTACCTGTAGACGAAGCATGACTAGTCAAATGTATTTACATTGACTGGTATTTCCATCAATGAAAAGGCATATATTCATTATTTCTCCAAAAAATGTATTGACCGCCACCATTTTTATTTATCGGCTTTTCAATTTCGTGGCTAGCGGAAACACTACCTGGGGGCGTATTCATTATGCGGCAGCGTAGCCTAGTGGTTAGAGCGTTGGCCTAGTAACCGGAAGGTTGCGAGTTCAAACCCCCGAGCTGACAAGGTACAAATCTGTCGTTCTGCACCTGAACAGGCAGTTAACCCACTGTTCCCAGGCCGTCATTGAAAATAAGAATGTGTTCTTAACTGACTTGCCTGGTTAAATAAAGGTAAAATAAAAAAAATAAAAAATAAATTGTTTCATTGTTTGCTTGCGTTTTAAGAAACATTTTGTAATGGGGAGGGACCTACCTTATTTTGTCCTATAGAAACTTGTTTTAGATTCTGTTTTGCAAATGTTTGGCCTAAAGATTACACACCCCTGCTCTTTCTCAGTCTTTGATCTACTGCGTGCAGAATGTCCTAGCCTATTCATTGATAGGCCCCCGCTTTGCTGAAGTTGCGAGACATTGCAAGATACAGCTTTCCATTGCGATATACGCCTTTTGATTTCCGATAGATAGGCCTAGTGCACAGTTTTGACTGTATACCTGGTGGCCGACCTGCCTATACTGATAGATGGGTCTAGTGCACGGTTCTGACTGTATGCCTGGTGGCCGACCTGCCTATACTGATAATGGGCCTAGTGCACGGTTCTGACTGTATGCCTGGTGGCCGACCTGCCTATACTGATAGATGGGTCTAGTGCACGGTTCTGACTGTATGCCTGGTGGCCGACCTGCCTATACTGATAGATGGGTCTAGTGCACGGTTCTGACTGTATGCCTGGTGGCCGACCTGCCTATACTGATAATAGGCCTAGTGCACAGTTTTGACTGTATACCTGGTGGCCGACCTGCCTATACTGATAGATGGGTCTAGTGCACGGTTCTGACTGTATGCCTGGTGGCCGACCTGCCTATACTGATAATGGGCCTAGTGCACGGTTCTGACTGTATGCCTGGTGGCCGACCTGCCTATACTGATAGATGGGTCTAGTGCACGGTTCTGACTGTATGCCTGGTGGCCGACCTGCCTATACTGATAATGGGCCTAGTGCACGGTTCTGACTGTATGCCTGGTGGCCGACCTGCCTATACTGATAGATGGGTCTAGTGCACGGTTCTGACTGTATGCCTGGTGGCCGACCTGCCTATACTGATAATAGGCCTAGTGCACAGTTTTGACTGTATACCTGGTGGCCGACCTGCCTATACTGATAGATGGGTCTAGTGCACGGTTCTGACTGTATGCCTGGTGGCCGACCTGCCTATACTGATAATGGGCCTAGTGCACGGTTCTGACTGTATGCCTGGTGGCCGACCTGCCTATACTGATAGATGGGTCTAGTGCACGGTTCTGACTGTATGCCTGGTGGCCGACCTGCCTATACTGATAGATGGGTCTAGTGCACGGTTCTGACTGTATGCCTGGTGGCCGACCTGCCTATACTGATAATAGGCCTAGTGCACAGTTTTGACTGTATACCTGGTGGCCGACCTGCCTATACTGATAGATGGGTCTAGTGCACGGTTCTGACTGTATGCCTGGTGGCCGACCTGCCTATACTGATAATGGGCCTAGTGCACGGTTCTGACTGTATGCCTGGTGGCCGACCTGCCTATACTGATAGATGGGTCTAGTGCACGGTTCTGACTGTATGCCTGGTGGCCGACCTGCCTATACTGATAATGGGCCTAGTGCACGGTTCTGACTGTATGCCTGGTGGCCGACCTGCCTATACTGATAATGGGCCTAGTGCACGGTTCTGACTGTATGCCTGGTGGCCGACCTGCCTATACTGATAGATGGGTCTAGTGCACGGTTCTGACTGTATGCCTGGTGGCCGACCTGCCTATACTGATAATAGGCCTAGTGCACAGTTTTGACTGTATACCTGGTGGCCGACCTGCCTATACTGTGCCCCTCTCTGTCCCTCACTAGCTCGCTATGAAATATGCAAGTGTTTGTTCTCGGAAGTACAGAATACTTGACACACAGAAATGGGAGTCAACACCAGGAGTCGGCGTGCAAGGAGTTGAGGAATAAATTATTTGAGGTGACTCCGCCATGAAGTCAGTCTTTACTAATTGGGAAAATGGCAGAGAAATATCTGTAAGGCAATACTTTTGAGAAGTTAAATGAGAAGGAAATGGAGTTACAGTAGTACAGGTGCAATGTTTAACCATCTGAAAGGGATGCACCGTGAGACCTAAACAATTACTGGCACCAGTGCAGCTACGTTGTGAATTCACTTTGATTTGAATGGAAAACCGATAAATTGTCACGTTGTCACATCCCTCGTAGTTAATATTTTATTTTACCTTTATTTAACTAGGCAAGCTAGTTAAGAACAAATTCTTATTTTCAATGACTGCCTAGGAACAGTGGGTTAACTGCCTGTTCAGGGGCAGAACGACAGATTTGTACCTTGTCAGCTCGGGGTTTGAACTTGCAACTTTCCGGTTACTAGTCCAATGCTCTAGTGGTTGGCTCTTAAAAAGTTAGTGCGTGCTGTTTCTTGCCAGTCACTTTTTTTGTGTTCTTTTTTTTGTTGTGTTTTACCCACAGAGACGAGACGTGGTGACAGCCACAGTGGAACCCACAGACGAAGAGTGTGAGTGGCACAACGACAGAGAGGAGGAGGAAGAGCTGGCGGTTAGTGAATTGATTGGCTCAAATGCATCATGCCCCTCAAACATCTTGTAGCCAGTCACAGCTCTGTTTAGATGGAGCCTTCAAACTAGGAACCAGAGTATTCATTTTTGTTGTTGCAAATGAGAAAGCTAACTCTGCTTCCTCATTAGTCCCATTTTCAAATTATACATGGTGCTTGGTCACCTCACCAAATACTCATTTTGGTGTATTGTGTTACCCGTGTTAGATCTAGTTTAAATCATTACTTAACATTGAATATAAATTACAGAAGACATGAGAAGTAAATCGGAGAAAGTTTGTTGCTAGTCTAAAGCAGTACTATTGGCCAGTCTAAAGCAATACTTACACGTTTGTGTGTGAGATCTGTCTTGTAGAACGTGGAGGGGCATGGCCACCAAGCACACAGGTGACCATAGTTTGCTTATTAAGAAGGGACACACCATTGCTAATTGAGGGGGAAGCTTCTGCTCTAGTCCAGCTCTTTCAAAGTATTCTATATATATCTGTATCGTACATGTTATAGTAACTAAACTGTAGAGGTGTTTATTGGTTTAGTTTGACAAAGTGCATTCAATTGCAAGTGTTTCCTGTCACCTGGTGCCTTATGGGAGGGTAAGATGGCTGCCTGTCTCTGCAGGGGTTAGTTGGTGGTGTTTGGAGTCCTGGGGCTAGTCAGACTGATCTTCAATCTTTATATTCTTTACTTTGAGCCTGGTCCAGCATCTTGTTTGATGATTTGTATATACCTGCTCCAAGAGCCTTAAAATTAAAAACCTTGCTCTGGATCTTCTGCTTCCTGCCTCTGCTGCTCACCGACACCAGCCAGACAGCTCAAACCATCCAGGACAAGTACCATCCACCCTTAAAATGTGCTGCACTTGAACAAAAGGATAGTTCTCCAGGACAACTGTTGGTACATGCACAGATGGGAATACATGAGAAATCAAAGTATAGTAACAATTGTCTGCCTGTAGGAGGAGCTGAAGAAGAAGGCTGCTGTTGAGGAGAAGAAAGAGGACGCCGCCCCAGAGGAAGACCCCAAAGGCATACCAGAGTTCTGGCTCACCATCTTCAAGAGCGTGGACATGCTTAGTGACATGCTGCAGGTAGACTGTCTTACTTTCATGTGGGGCCTCGTCAGTGTGTGATTTCTCTCCTAACTAGTGCACACACAGCGGAGTGGTGAGTGATATGCTACATCTGAGTGATATGCTACAATGTAATTACATTGGAGTGGAGTACTGCATTGAAGCGGTTTCTGTTCCATCAGGAACACGATGAGCCTATCCTGAAGCACCTTCAGGACATCCAAGTCAAGTTCTCTGAGCCTGGACAACCTATGGTAGGTATTACAATCCAACTGCGTCTGGGATTCATCTTTTTTTCCAGGATCATTTATCCTTTATCTGTGTCTTAACATAGAAAGTTGACATCGATAATTGAGTTCGTCTTCTGACTTGTTTTTTTCAGATCACATCCCTTTATTCATAGAATTCATACATTTTGTACAATAAACTAATCATATAGCTGATCAAATAACCTCTGTCTGTATGTGTGAGACTGGTTTTTGAAGGTATTTTCTGTGTAATTTGCTCATTTGTCCCTCTATTGTTTCCCCTTGGCAGAGTTTCACACTAGAGTTCCACTTTGAGCCAAATGGTTTCTTCAACAACGCTGTGCTCTCTAAAGTCTACAAGATGAAGTCGGAGCCTGATGACGATGAACCCTTCTCATTTGAGGGCCCGGAAATTTTCGACTGTGAAGGGTGAGGGTCAACGACATTAGGAGGTTATCACGATTCTCTGTCAATACTCATAGCAAGGAAAAGGAAACACAACATTTCCTCAGTAAAGCGGTCCTAATGTTGTAAACAAATAATGCTTCCACCTAGAGTCAAATGTCTTTATTTTCTAAGCTATTGCACATATTTTACATGACAGGTTCTTAAAAGTAGTCAGCAATGCACAAAGTGAATGGCAATACCGGGTCAATTTCTGCAACAAGTAATTGAAGTGCTAGGCTTAACTTCCCAGCTGTTTCCAGACCCGAAGCTATTAAGTAGTAGCTGTTTAATGTGCATCTACTCTGTGAGTGCATTGTAACGCATCGCTCATCTGTTACATGTCATATCGCTGAGTCTCTGTTTAAAAGACCATAGAGTTCACTGTTTTTCTTTTTTGCCATGGACAATTGTGTATCATGGTATTGTGACAATAATAAACCAAAACCTCAAGGGATGTTTTCCCGCACATAGATTAACCCATAACTGTCTAAGCCTGTGGAGGGGGGGTTCTACTAAGCTATATGTAATTGTTTTACGGGCAAACCAAGGATCATTTAGCTATTTGATTTGGAATTTTAAGACCCTTTGAAGTGTCATATATATATATATATATATATATATATATATACTGCTCAAAAAAATAAATGGAACACTAAAATAAAACATCCTAGATCTGAATGAATGAAATATTCTTATGAAATACTTTTTTCTTTACATAGTTGAATGTGCTGACAACAAAATCACACAAAAATTATCAATGGATATCAAATGTATCAACCCATGGAGGTCTGGATTTGGAGTCACACTCAAAATTAAAGTGGAAAGCCACACTACAGGCTTGATCCAACTTTGATGTAATGTCCTTAAAACAAGTAAAAATGGGACTGAGTAGTGTGTGTGGCCTCCACGTGCCTGTATGACCTCCCTACAATGCCTGGGCATGCTCCTGATGAGGTGGCGGATGGTCTCCTGAGGGATCTCCTCCCAGACCTGGACTAAAGCATCCGCCAACTCCTGGACAGTCTGTGGTGCATGGAGCGAGACATGATGTCCCAGATGTGCTCAATTGGATTCGGGTCTGGGGAACGGGCGGGCCAGTCCATAGCATCAATGCCATCCTCTTGCAGGAACTGCTGACGCACTCCAGCCACATGAGGTCTAGCATTGTCTTGCGTTAGGAGGAACCCAGGGCCAACCGCACCAGCATATGGTCTCACAAGGGGTCTGAGGATCTCATCCCAGTACCTAATGGCAGTCAGGCTACCTCTGGCGAGCACATGAGGGGCTGTGCGGCCCCCCAAAGAAATGACACCCCACACCATGACTGACCCACCGCCAAACCGGTCATGCTGGAGGATGTTGCAGGCAGCCAAACGTTCTCTACGGCGTCTCCAGACTCTGTCACATCTGTCACATGTGCTCAGTGTGAACCTGCTTTCATCTGTGAAGAGCACAGGGTGCCAGTGGCGAATTTGCCAATCTTGGTGTTCTCTGGCAAATGCCAAACGTCCTGCACGATGTTGGGCTGTCAGCACAACCCCCACCTGTGGACGTCGGTCCCTCATACCACCCTCATGGAGTCTGTTTCTGACTGTTTGAGCAGACACATGCACATTTGTGGACTGCTGGAGGCCATTTTGCAGTGCTCTGGCAGTGCTCCTCCTGCTCCTCCTTGCATAAAGGCGGAGGTAGCGGTCCTGCTGCTGGGTTGTTGCCCTCCTACGGCAACAACCCAGAGACTCCGTCTCATGCTATCACTAGAGTGAAAGCACCGCCAGCATTCAAAAGTGACCAAAACATCAGCCAATTTCCACCTGTTGTCTATTCCATTTGCACAACAGCATGTGACATTTATTGTCAATCAGTGTTGCTTCCTAAGTGGACAGTTTGATTTCACAGAAGTGTTATTTGACTTGGAGTTACATTGTGTTTAAGTGTTCCCTTTAATTTTTTGAGCAGTGTATATAGAAACTTTTAATAAAATAATTTTTGGGCCTTGTTTTAGCCCATACAAACTCATTAAAAAAATATTCATTACGGGAAACCTCTTTTTGTTGGGCTATCTCTAGCTTAAACTGACAGGTTTTTATGGGGTGCGGACATCGACTAGGGGTTTAAGGTCAGTCCTGGACTGAAAAGCTATTTCAATGGAAATTCTCCAATGACGTCCAGGACTTTGCAGAAACCGGCCCTCAAGTTTTACTCGTCATGTCAGTGAGCACATAAAACAAAGTCCATTCAATTTGATAATTTCTCCTTTCTCTCCCTGCCCTCCCCTTCAGTTGTCAGATAGACTGGCATAAGGGGAAGGATGTGACGGTGAAGACCATTAAGAAGAAGCAGAAGCACAAAGGCCGTGGCACTGTCCGCACAGTCACCAAGCAGGTGCCAAACGACTCCTTCTTCAACTTCTTCAACCCCATTAAAGGTGAGAACACCACAATCTAGTCTTGACACCCTTTGCACAGTTGTCACATTTGGCTCCCTTCAATTTAAATCTAACAATGGATAGGTCTTCACACCCCTTGGAAGAAGCACCTTTGACAGCAATTACAAATGATTTAGAATACAATTCTTCCAACTTTGCAAAACTCTTGGGGCCCCATCTATCTATTGTTCTTGGCAAAATTGCTCAAGCTCATTCAAGTTGGTTGTAGATCATTGATGGCAGAGATGGGAACAAGTCACAATTTTGCAAGTCTTACCCTTCAAGTCTCGCATTAAAGCCCAAGTAATAATAGGCAAGTCTCAAGTTCCAGAGCTCAGGTCTAGTCTCAAGTCCCTAATTTGGGGTTTTTATACCAATTTCAATGCCATTTTTAAGAAAAGTAAGTAATATTTTCTCTTTTCCTTGTTTTAGCCCACTAGTACAATACATAGGCTTATGTAATAAACTCCACAGATCATGAAAATGTTTCCTTGAATCATCATTACTAATAGAAACCCCATCCAAATAATTTACAGCTAGTGTTGATATTACAGTGGCTTGCAAAGGTATTCACCACCCCTTGGCATTTTCCTATTTTGTTGCCTTACAACCTGGAATTAAAATAGATGTAAATTTTTTATTTATTTTTTATTGTGGAACAAACAAGAAATAAGACAAAAACAGAACTTGAGCATGCATAACTATTCACCCCCTAAAGCCTATACTTTGTAGAGCCACCATTTGCAGCAATATCAGCTGCAAGTCTCTTGGGGTATGTCTTTATAAGCTTGGCACATCTATCCACTGGGATTGTTGCCCATTCGTCAAGGCAAAACTGCTCCAGCTCTTCCAAATTGGATGGGTTTCTTTAAGTCACACCACAGATTCTCAATTGGATTGAGGTCTGGGCTTTGATTAGGCCATTCCAAGACATTTAAATGTTTCCCCTTAAACCACTCGAGTGTTGCTTTAGCAGTATGCTTAGGATCATTGTCCTGCTGGAAGGTGAACTTCTGTGCCAGTCTCAAATCTCTAGAAGACAGAAACTGGTTTTCCTCATTAATTTCTCTGTATTTAGCGCCATCCATCATAACTTCAATTCTGACCAGTTTCCCATTCCCTGCTGGTGAAAAACATCCCCACAGCATGATGCTGCCACCATTGGTGGCGGTGGTGTTCTCAGAGTGATGAGGTGTTGGGTTTGCGCCAGACATAGCGTTTTTTCCTTGATGGCCAAAAAACTCTATTTTAGTCTCATCTGACCAGTGTACCTTCTTTCATATGTTTGGGGAGTCTCCCACGCGCCTTTTGGCGAATACCAAACGTGTTTGCTTATTTCTTTCTATAAGCAATGGCTCTTTTCTGGCCACTGTTCTGTAAAGCCCAACTCTGTGGAATGTAGACTTAAAGTGGTCTTATGGACAGATAATCCAGTCTCCGCTGTGGAGTTTTGCAGCTCATTCTGGGTTTTCTTTGGTCTCTTTGTTGCCTCTGATTAATGACCTCCTTGCCTGGTCTGTGAGTTTTGGTGGGCGGCCCTCTCTTGGCAGGTTTGTTGTTGTGCCAGATTTTTTTTATAATGCATTTAATGGTGCTCCGCGGGATGTTCAAAGTGTCAGATTCTTTTTATAACCCAACCCTGATCTGTGCTTCTCCACAACTTTGTCCCTGACCTGTTTGGTGAGCTCCTTGGTCTTCATGGTCCCGCATGCTTGGTGGTGCCCCTTACTTAGTGGTGGTGCCCCTTAGTGGTGGTGCCCCTTACTTAGTGGTGTTGCAGACTCTGGGGCCTTTCAGAACAGGTGTATCTAAATGCCTATAATTTCCACCTGTTGTCTATTCCAGTTGAACAACAGCATGTGAAATTTATTGTCAATCAGTGTTGCTTCCTAAGTGGACAGTTTGATTTCACAGAAGTGTGATTGACTTGGAGTTACATTGTGTTTAAGTGTTCCCTTTATTTTTTTGAGCAGTGTATACACACACACACACACACACACACACACACACACACACACACACACACACACACACACACACACACACACACACACACACTACAGGAACTTGATCACTATATACAGGAATTGAGTAATATTTCAAACAAGAACACATGAACTGCTACATGATCCCATCTGCACACACATACACATCAGATATGCTTAACACCCCGGCAGTCCTACAATCTAAGCTAGATGCCCTCAATCTCACACAAATCATCAAGGAACCCACCAGGTACAACCCTAAATCTGTAAACAAGGGCATCCTCATAGACGTCATCCTGACCAACTGGCCCTCCAAATACACCTCCGGTGTCTTCAATCAGGATCTCAGCGATCACTGCCTCATTGCCTGTATCCGCTACGGGCCCGCAGTCAAACGACCACCCCTCATCACTGTCAAACGCTCCCTAAAACACTTATGCGAGCAGGCCTTTCTAATCGACCTGGCCCGGGTATCCTGGGAGGATATTGACCTCATCCCGTCAGTTGAGGATGCCTGGTCATTATTTAAAAGCAACTTCCTCACCATTTTAGATAAGCATGCTCCGTTCAAAAAATGCAGAACTAAGAACAGATATTGCCCTTGGTTCACTCCAGACCTGACTGCCCTCGACCAGCACAAAACATCCTGTGGCGGACTGCAATAGCATCGAATAGTCCCCGCGATATGCAACTGTTCAGGGAAGTCAGGAACCAATACACGCAGTCAGTCAGTTTTTCAAGCAGAAATTTGCATCCTGTAGCTCTAAATCCCAAAGGTTCTGGGACACTGTAAAGTCCATGGAGAACAAGAGCACCTCCTCCTAGCTAGCTAGGTAACACGGGCACAATTCCATGATAATCATCACGGTTTTTCTAATGACTGCCTTGCCTGGTTCACCAACTACTTTGCAGACAGAGTTCAGTGTGTCAAATCAGAGGGCATGTTGTCCGGTCCTCTGGCAGTCTCTATGGGGGTGCCACAGGGTTCAATTCTCGGGCAGACTCTTTTCTCTGTGTATATATCAATGATCTTGCTCTTGCTGCGGGCGATTCCCTGATCCACCTCTACGCAGACAACACCATTCTGTATACTTCTGGCCCTTCCTTGGACACTGTGCTATCTAACCTCCAAACGAGCTTCAATGCCATACAACACTCCTTCCGTGGCCTCCAACTGCTCTTAAACACTAGTCAAATCTAATGCATGCTTTTCAACCGTTCGCTGCCTGCACCCGACCTAGAATATGTGGACATCCTATAAGTACCTAGGTGTCTGGCTAGACTGTAAGCTCTCCTTACAGACTCATATTATACAATCTAAAATCAAATCTAGAGTCTGCTTTCTATTCCGCAACAAAGCCTCCTTCACTCACGCCGCCAAACTTACCCTAGTAAAACTGACTATTCTACCGATCCTCGACTTCGGCGACGTGATCTACAAAATAGCTTCCAATCCTCTACTCTGCAAACTGGATGCAGTTTATCACAGTGCCATCTGTTTTGTTACTAAAGCACCTTATACCACCCACCACTGCGACTTGTATGCTCTAGTCGGCTGGTCCTCGCTACATATTCGTCGCCAGACCCACTGGCTCCAGGTCATCTACAAGTCCATGCTAGGTAAAGCTCCACCTTATCTCAGTTCACTGGTCATGATGGCAACATCCACCCGTAGCATGCGCTATTTGGCCGCCTTTCCTTCCAGTTCTCCTGCCTGTGACTGGAATGAATTGCAAAAATCACTGAAGTTGGAGACTTATCTCCCTCACCAACTTCAAACATCTGCTATCTGAACAGCTAACCGATCGCTGCAGCTGTACGTAGTCCATCGGTAAATAGTCCACCCATTTTACCTACCTCATCCCCATACTGTTTTTATTTACTTTTCTGCTCTTTTGCACACCAGTATCTCTACCTATCTGATCATTTATCACTCCAGTGTTAATCTGCTAAATTGTAATTATTCGCCTACCTCCTCATGCCTTTTGTATATACTCATTTTTTCCCCTACTGTTATTGACTTGTTTATTGTTTACTCCATGTGTAACTCTGTTGTCTGTTCACACTGCTATGCTTTATCTAGGCCAGGTCGCAATTGTAAATGAGAACTTGTTCTCAACTAGCCTACCTGGTTAAATAAAGGTGAAATTTAAAAAAAGATGGAGACACAGCCCTACTGATTGCACTGTAGAGGACGTTTTTTTGTGACCAACTTTTTATTTAATTTTGTCTTTTACGTTCAAAAAACCGTCAAAGAAATGCATACAAAGATAACCCAAGCCATTCCATCCCTCAGTCCCCATCCACTTGCCCGCATCTTCCCTCCCCAACCAGAAACATCCCACCCCACCTACCATCAAGTATATTTCCGACTTCAACTGTATCATGGAGTATCAGAAATTGCTGTCTGTGTAGACAAACTTAAGTCAGTGTTTTAGCCTTTGTAGAGCAGAATAGAAAGCTGATGGGCTATCAAAAATCTGTTCTCACACAATTCCATAGCCTATAATACATGTTGCACAACACTTATTTAATTCCATGCATCAACCATCTACAGTGGGGCAAAAAAGTATTTAGTCGGCCACCAATCGTGCAAGTCCTCCCACTTAAAAAGATGAGGCCTGTAATTTAATTCGGGTAAATGTCACCCTGAAAAATAAAACTCAATCCAATTGTAAAGTCTTTAAAAGACAGAGGTAGGTTTTCTTTTAAGGCAGGGATTGGCAACCTTGATGGGGGTGGGGGCAACAAACAAATCTCAAATAGTCGAGGGGCTGCAGTTGCACCGCCACCACCAATAATACATATTTTGCCATGCGGTGTAGAGAAAAGAAAGTTTTTTTTAAAGCAAGTTTGCTGCCATTCTTATGTCGTTTCTTTGGCTATGCCAGATTAGGTGATTAAGATAATCAGGTCAATTTAATTAACCAGAAAATTGGGCCACCACAATTGTTTATACAGCTGTTATCTTCCGAATAAACTCTTAAAGACCTGGTGATCCTTTACCTCAATAGCAGTCAATATTTAATCACCTTATTTAGTCTCATCTGAAAGTTGTAAATTCTTGGTAATCTTCTCGAACCCTGGCTAACAAGTTGAATCAGCAAAACAAAAGTTGGTTTAATTATTTATTTACTAAATACCTAAATAATCACACAATTAAATCTACACAGAATGGATCATACATTGATCACAAATTATGTCTTACGTGGCCAACATCCAGTGAGACTGCAGAGCGCCAAATACAGATATAGTCATTTTACAAATTCAGAAAACAAAACTTATTTTAAATAGTTTAAAGATGTCAAACGATGTTTCTATTCAATCCTCAGGTTGTTTTTAGCCTAAATTATCTATAATATTTAAACCGGACAATAACGTTGTCAATATAAAAGGTAAACAAGAAATGCACTCTCTCGGGATTGAGCATGAAAAAGCTCTGACAGGTCAGGGTCTACTCATTCAGACTGCTCTTACTCCCTCATTTATCAGAATTACAAGCCTGAAACCATTTCTAGACTGTTGACATCTCGTGAAAGGCATAGGAAATACAATTTGATTCCTAAGTCAATAGATACTGTAATGGCATTGAATAGAAAACTACAAAACCACAAAAAAAACTACTTCCTGAATGGATCTTTCTCAGGTTTTGCCTGCCAAATCAGTTCTGTTATACTCAGACACTACTTTAACAGTTTTGGAAACTTTAGTGTTTTCTATCCAAATCTACCAGTTACATATATGCATATTGTATCTTCTGGGCCCGAGTAGCAGGCCGTTTAATTTGGGCATGCTTTTCATCCAGAATTCCAAATGCTGCCCCCTACCCGACACATTGTGACATGGGGCCGTGCATTATCATGCTGAAACATGAGGTGATGGCGGCAGATGAATAGCACAACAATTGGCCTCTATCTCCTTACGGTAGTTCTGGGCATTCAAATTGCCATCGATAAAATGCAATTGTGTTCGTTGTCTGTAGCTTATTCCCGCACATACCAAAACCCCCCCGCCACCATGGGGCACTCGGTTCACATTGTTGACGTCAGCAAACTGCTCGCCCTCAGGACGCTATACATGCGATCTGAAACTCCCCAAACTTGTAGTGTCCTGCCCAAGAAGACTCGAGGCTTTAAACGCTGACAAAGTTGCATCAACAAAGTGCTGAGTAAGTATGTATGTAAATATTATTTCATTTTTCTATATAGTTACTACAATTTCTAAACGTGTTATTGTGTGTAGATTGAGGGGGGGTAATCTTTTTAATCCATTTTAGAATAAGGCTGTAATGTAACAAAATGTGGAAAATGTCCAGGTCTGAGTACTTTACAAATGCACTGCATGTACAGTACCATTTCAAGTTTGGACACGTACTCATTCGAGGGTTTTTATTTTTTGCTTTTTTTCTACATTTCCTTCACTCTGTGGTCCAACTCACCCGATTGGGTTGAGGTCGGGTGATTGTGGGGCCAGGTTATCTGAGACAGCACTCAATCACTCCTTCTTGGTCAAATAACCCTTACACTGCCTGGAGGTGTGTTGGGTCATTGTCCTGTTGAAAAACCAATGATACTCCCTCTAAGCGCAAACCAGATGGGATGGCGTATCGCTGCAGAATGCTGTGGTAGCCCTGCTGGTTAAATGTGCCTTGAATTCTAAATAAGTGTCACCAGCGAAGTACAATCACACCACCACCTTCATGCTTCACTGTGGGAACCACACATGCAGATCATCCATTCACCTACTCTGTATCTCACAAAGACACGGCGGTTGGAAACTATATTTCTTTAATTTGGACTCTTCAGACCAAAGAACAGATTTCCACCAGTCTGATCTCCGTTGCTCGTATTTCTTGGCCCAAGCAAGTCTTCTTCTTATTGGTGTCCTTTAGTAGTGGTTTCTTTGCAGCAATTCGACCATGAAGGCCTGATTCATGCAATCTCTGAACTGTTGATTTATAGATGTCTATTACTTGAGCTCTGGAGCATTAATTTGGTCTGCAATTTCTTAGGCTGCTAGCTCTAATGAACTTATCCTCTGTAGCAGAGAACTCGATCTTCCTTTCCTGTTGGCGGTCCTCATGAGAGCCAGTTTCATCATAGCGCTTGATGGTTTTAGCGACTGCATTTGAAGAAACTTTCAAAGTTCTTGAAATGTTCACTATTGACTGACCTTCATGTCCTAAAGTAATGATGGACTGTCTTTGCTCAAGCTGTTCTTCCCATAATATGGACTTGGTCTTTTACCAAATAGCCCAATCTTCTGTATACCACCTCTAGCTTGTTACATCAAAACTCAAACGCATTAACATCTTGTGTACATGCTAAATAAATGTACACACAAATGTTATTTAATCATTGCACCCATGCTGCTCTCGCGCCTCAACGAGCATCTGCGTGGCCAGGCGCTCAAATTGAAAAAGGTTCTATTTGTGACGCTCAGCTGTGCTGCAAATCCGGCCTCTCCCATCTCATTGTGTTTAGGAGCATATACCCTCGTGTGTGTGTGTGTGTGTGTGTGTGTGTGTGTGTGTGTGTGTGTGTGTGTGTGTGTGTGTGTGTGTGTGTGTGTGTGTGTGTGTGTGTGTGTGTGTGTGTGTGTGTGTGTGTGTGTGTGTGTGTGTGTGTGTGTGTGTGTGTGTGTGTGTGTGTGTGTGTGATCGAAAAACTTCCACACTCCAGTCGGTTGTAGTACGTCCACACTCCAGTCGGTTGTAGTAATGCACTGTAAAGTTGTTTTCAAACCGCCATATAAAGTCCAAAGAAGTAAATTAGAAGCCTGAAGAAGGAGAGGTGACAAAAAGGCAAACCAAATTCCTTTCTCTTCTGTGGATTTGATCAGTATTTCAGGTAAAATAACAACTCAATGTTTCTCAGGACATATTAGCTAACAGCAAGCTAGCTAAATTGCCATAAAACATTAAACATTTTCGACCAGTCCCCAAATTGGTTCAGAGTTTTGCTATTTCAACCTGCGAACACGTGTGTCTAGTTTGGTCAGCATGTTAGAAGGAAAGAAATTCCACATACTTTTTTATCAAAACACACTTGTTAATTTAAATGCATTCCAGGTGACTATCTCAGGAAGCTTCTTGAGTGAATGCCAAGAGTGTGCAAAGCTGTCATCAAGTTAGTATAGCATTTATTTTTTAACTTTTTTTCTGTGTTATTTCATAGTTTTGATGTCTTAACTATTATTCTACAATGTAGAAAAGTTTTTTTTTAATATATAGAATCCCTGTAATGAATGAGTAGGTGCCCAAACTTTTGACTGGTACTATACATGCAATACAATCATCATTGTTCTTCCTCTTTTAATCATGGTTACCTGCAAGGAAACACGTGCCGTCATCATTGCTTTGCACAAAATGGGCTTCACAGGCAAGGATATTGCTGCCAGTGAGATTGCACCCAAATCAACCATTTATCAGATCATCAAGAACTTCAAGGAGAGAGTTTCAATTGTTGTGAAGAAGGCTTCAGGGCACCCAAGAAAGTCCAGCAAACGCCAGGACCGACTCGTAAAGGTGATTCAGCTGCGGGATCGGAGCACCACCAGTACAGAGCTTGCTCAGGAATGGCAGCAGGCAGGTGTGAGTGCACCTGCACGCACAGTGAGGTGAAGACTTTTGGAGGATGGCCTGGTGTCAAGAAGGGCAGCAAAGAAGCCACTTCTCTCCAGGAAAAACATAAGGGACAGATTGATATTCTACAAAAGGTACAGGGATTGGACTGCTGAGGACTGGGGTAAAGTCATTTTCTCTGAATCCCCTTTCTGATTGTTTGGGGCATCCGGAAAAAAGCTTTTCCGGAGAAGACTAGGTGAGCGCTACCATCAGTCCTGTGTCATGCCAACAGTAAAGCATCCTGAGACCGTTCATGTGTGGGGTTTCTTCTCAGCCAAGGGAGTGGGCTCACTCACAATTTTGCCTAAGAACACAGCCATGAATAAAGAATGGTACCAACACATCCTCTGAGAGCAACTTCTCCCAACCATCCAGGAACAGTTTGGTGACGAACAATGCCTTTTCCAGCATGATGGCGCACCTTGCCATAAGATAAGGCTAAGTGGCTTGGGGAACAAATCATTGATATTTTGGGACCATGGCCAGGAAATTCCCCAGACCTTAATCCCATTGAGAACTTGTGGTCAATCCTGAAGAGGCGGATGGACAAACAAAAACCCACCAATTCTGACAAACTCCAAGCATTGATTATGCAAGAATGGGCTGTCATTTATTTTTTTTATTTCACCTTTATTTAACCAGGTAGGCTAGTTGAGAACAAGTTCTCATTCGCAACTGCGACCTGGCCAAGATGAAGCATAGCAATTTGACACATACAACAACAGTTACACATGGAATAAACAAAACATAGTCAATAATATTGATTATTGCCATAAGTCAGGATGCTGCCCAGAAGTTAATTGACAGCATGCCAGGGCGGATTGCACTGTTCCTAGGCCGTCATTGAAAATAAGAATTTGTTCTTAACTGACTTGCCTAGTTAAATAAAGGTAAAATAAAACATACAAACACAAGTATGTGGACATCCCTTCAAATTAGTGGATTCCGCTGTTTCAGCGGAATGGCCTTACTGAAGAGCTCAGTGACTTTCAACTCGGCACCTTCATCGGATGCCACCTTTTCAACAAGTCAGTTCGGCAAATTTCTGCCTGCTACAGCTCCCCTAGTCAACTTTAAGTGCTGTTATTGTGAAGTAGAAATGTCTAATATTAGCAACAACGGCTATGTTGCGAAGTGCTAGGTTACACAGCTCACAGGACCCCCGAGTGCTGTAACGTATAAAAATGGTCTGTCCTCGGTTGCAACACTCACTACCGAGTTCCAAACTGTCTCTGGAAGCATCCTCTGCACAATTGTTTGTCAAGAGCTTCATGAATTGGGTTTCCATGGCCAAGCTCCTGCACACAAGCCTAAGATGAGCAATGCCAAACGTTGGCTGGATTGGTGTAAAGCTCGCTGCCATTGGACTCTGGAGCAGTGGAAACTACTCTCTGTAGTGAGGAATCACACTTCACTGTATGGCAGATGCCAGGAAAATGCTACCGTAGTGCTGACTGTAAAGTTTGGTGGAGGAGGAATAATGGTCTGGGGCTATTTTTCGTGGTTCGGGCTAGGCCCCTTACTTCCATTGAAGGGAAATCTCAACGCTATAGCATACAACTACATTCTAGATGATTCTGAGCTTGCAACTTTGTGGCAACAGTTTGTGGAAGGCCCTTTGACAGCAAGCGTACCTGTAACATACCTCCACACTACTTGAAAATATGTAGGGTCAACTCTGTGATGTTGGATTTGCCCCAAACCTAAAATGTTTAATTTATGCCAAAATGTTTATTTCTGTGCGGTCTTCACTTACAGCTTTTTTTCGTCTGTGGGTACACACCCGGTCTGTGGTTATGCGGGAAAAAAATCTGAAATGTGCTTTCTACATTGCCACATTTTCCATTCTTCACAAATTGAAACTGTCTGGCCTCTGTCAAAGAATGGTCCCCATTTCATGCTAATCTAGCGGTCCTGTGGGTCTGCTATATTCATTTGGAAGTGGGACTGTGCTGCTGCTAAGTTGTTGCCACCACGCCAACTAAATATTTAAGGATACTAGAGCTTTCCTCAGCCAACAAGACGGCAAACAAGACGGCAAAATCAGTTTACTATTCAATTGATCAGCTTGTCGCGTTCAATGCCAAGAACATTATATTCCTCTCGAGGCACTTTCAAGTTGACTGCCGTAGGGATAGAAACATGCATTCTGATAAACCCAGTCATTGCACAACATTCTTAATGCAATAATGGGAAAAACACACTTTTGAAAGATTTGATGGCCACTCCTAAAAATGAGTCCCACACAAATAACACAAAGGTATCCAAGCATCGAAGGTAACTCAGCATGCAGAAAGCAAGATTATACTTCAGGCCATGTGTAGCATACAGTAGTTTCTCTGCAGTTGTTCAACACAACCAGCAGGTGACGGTAGACTCTCACTTCTGCCCGCTGCACCCTGATCCTGGCAGTGGAACGGCTTTCCCCCAAATACTAATTCTGCACAGACTTCAATGTATCATATTGATCTGGTTACTAAGACGGCAAGCACTTCTTTAGGCATTTTAAATATCTCGATGTGAATTTGATTAGTGAGTTTAAGATGCTCTTTGTAATAATGAAAAGTGCTTTATAAAGTAGGCCTAAATTTGTTATTATATTTATACATCTGGATGCGTCCATACTTAAAGATATACAGGACAGGGGCTGCTCACATTGCCTCTTACACAATGACTGTCTCTATTGATGGTTAGATGTTATTCACAGCCTGGTCTGTGTAGGCACAATCTCTGTTGTGGACTAGAATCCAACTTCTGTCCTACATACGTTGGACTTCAAAGCTTAGCTTACGTCAAAGACGTGAGCTTTCCATTCTTCACCAATACCGGAACTAAACTGTGTGCTTGTGCGACCCAAGATTTTGGTTTGTTTACTTAGCTACAGCTCATTTACACATCACACACCTCCAGTTTGGAGTTCTTATTGTCTTGGTGAAGAATGGAACACACACACACACACACACAATTGTGTGTAAAACCAAAGGTGGTAGGACCATGTAAGGGTGACCCAGCTAGTGGGTCTATATCACTGTCACAAGGTGGTTAGCATATTTTAGGTAATCTGAATGAGTAAAAAAGCACCTTTTTATTTGAGCTCTTGACTCACATTTTTCTATCTATTAGTCAGCCCTTCCTTTCAAACATGCATGCACCAATCCTGAACCCTCACCTTCAAACTCTGAATACCTCTTTGGTGTATCCTAGGCGTGTGATTGGTAGATATTAATACTGTAGCTCAGGTGTGTACCCTCAGGGTGGGGCCTGCATAGTCAAGTCTCTGAATCCGCTATCTCTCAGACAATAGTTCTTTGTAAAGAAAAATAAATAAATTGTACACCTCACCTTCTCAGACTCACTTCCCGCCCTTCAATGTAAGCCAACATTCAGTTCAATTCAGTATAGCCAAAATGACATTCAACTCTTTCCTCTGTTCCGTCTATTATTTTTACTTCATTCGTAATTCTCTACCTTATCTCCTTTCCTATTTTTATCTTCCCTTGAATAAAGTTAAGTCCATTCCATCCCCATCTCCTATCTCCCTGCAATCAGTGTTGTCTGTCAGGCTATGTGAGTGGGACATGGGGAGAATGCTGGCTAAGGGCTAACCTTGACTCATCTGACTTTCCCTCCATAGCAGACTCTCTGGAATGCAGCCCTGCCTGCATGGTACCACTGTGGGAATGTGTGTGCATGCGCACACCCACCCATGTGTTACTGTCAAAGAAGGTTTACACTTATGTGTGAGTGTTGTCTGTTTGAATGATTGTTTGTTGAACAAGCATGTGAGAAGTGAATCGTATGTATGTACACTACCGGTCAGAAGTTTTAGAACACCTACTCATTCAAGGGTTTTTCTTTATTTTTACTATTTTCTACATTGTAGAATCAAAACTATGAAATAACACACATGGAATCACGTAACCAAAAACAAATCAAAATATATTTTATATTTAAGATGCTTCAAAGGAGTCACCCTTTGGGCATCAGGTAGCCTAGTGGTTAGTGTTGGGCCAGTAACCGGAAGGTTGCTGGATCGAATCCCTGAGCTGATGAGGTAAAAATCTGTCTGCCCCTGAGCAAGTCAGTGAACCCACTGTTCCCCGGGCGCAGATGACGTGGTTTAAGGCAGCTTTCCCCACCTCTGATTCATAGGGGTTGGGTTAAATGCGGAAGACACATTTCAGTTGAATGCATTGTTGTTCAACTGACTAGGTATCCCCCTTTCCCTTGCCTTGATGACAGCTTTGTACACTCTTGGCATTCTCTCATCCAGCTTCATCTAGAGTGCTTTTCCAACAGTCTTGAAGGAGTTCCCACATATGCTGAGCACTTGTTGGCTGCCTTTCCTTCACTCTGGTCCAACTCATCCCAGACCATGTCAATTTGGTTGATGTCGGGGGATTGTCATCTGGTCATCTGATGCAGCACTCCATCCCTCTCCGTCTTGGTAAAATTGAATCATAGCGCTTGATGGTTTTAGTGACTGCATTTGAAGAAACTTTCAAACTTCTTGAAATGTTAACTATTGACCGACCTTCATGTCCTAAAGTAATGATTGACTGTCATTTTTTATTTACTTATTTGAGCTGTTCTTGCCATAATATGGACTTAGCCCTATTTGGTAAAAGACCATCTTCTTTATACCACCCCTACCTTGTCACAACACAACTGATTGGCTCAAACGCATTAAGGAAAGAAATTCCACAAATGAACTATTAAGAAGGCACCCATGTTAATTGAAATGCATTCCAGGTGACTACCACATGAAGCTGGTTGAGAGAAGGGTGACTACTTTGAAGAATCTCAAATATAAAATATATTTTGATAACACTTTATTTTTGGTTACAAAAATATAAACGCAACATGTAAAGTTTGTCACGTTTCATGAGCTTAAATTAAAGACTCCAGAAATCGAGCGAAATGCTTGTGCTTCTAGTTCCGACAATGGAGTAATATCCAATGAGTAATCTAACCTAACAATTTCACAATTGCCTTATACACACGAGTGTAAAGCATACATAAGAATATGTACATTAAAAATATATGATGGTATAGAACGGCATAGGCAAGATGCAGTGGATGGTATAGAGTACAGTATATACATATGAGATGAGTAATGTTGGGTATGTAAATATATGAAGTGGCATTGTTTAAAGTGGTTAGTGATACATTCTTCATCAATTTTTACATTATTAAAGTGGCTGGAGTTGAGTCAGTATGTTGTCAGCAGCCACTCAATGTTAATGATGGCTCTCTAACAGTCTGATGGCCTTGAGATTAGAGGTCGACCGATTTATGATTTTTCAACACCGATACAGATTATTGGAGGGCCAAAAAAGATGCCGATTTATCGGCCTATTTTTATTTGTAATAATGACAATTAAAACAATACAGAATTAACACTTATTTTAACTTAATATAATACATCAATAAAATCAATTTAGCATCAAATAAATAATGAAACACGTTCAATTTGATTTAAATAATGCATAAACAAAGTGTTGGAGAAGAAAGTAAAAGTGCAATCAATATGTGCCATGTAAGAAAACTAACGTTTTTAAGTTCCTTGCTCAGAACATGAGAACATATGAAAGCTGGTGGTTCCTTTTTAACTCTTCAATATTCCCAGGTAATAAGTTTTAGGTTGTAGTCATTATAGGACTGTTTCCCTCTAACATTTGTATTTAATTAACCTTTGACTATTGGATGTTCTTATAGGCACTTTAGTATTGCCAGTGTAATCGCTCCTCCCTGGGCTCGAACCAGGAACACAACGACAACAGACACCCTCTTAGCATCGTTACCCATGCAGCGCAAGGGGAACAACCACTCCAAGTCTAAGCGCGAGAGACATTTGAAACGCTATTATCGCGCGCTAACTAGCTAGCCATTCCACTTCGGTTACACCAGCCTCAACTCTCAGGAGTTGATATGCTTGAAGTCATAAACAGCGCAATACTTGACGCACACCAAAGAGCTGCTGGCAAAACGCATGAAAGTGCTGTTTGAATGAATGTTTACACGCCTGCTTCTGCCTACCATCGCTCAGTCAGATACTTAGATACTTGTTTGCTTGTATGGTCAGTCAGATTATATGCAACGCAGGACACGCTAGATAAGATCTAGTAATATCATCAACCATGTGTAGTTAACTAGTGATTCATAGTTTTTTTTATAAGATAAGTTTAATGCTAGCTAGCAACTTACCTTGGCTTACTGCATTCGCCTTACAGGCAGTCTCCTGCAACGAGAGGCAGGTCGTTATTGTCTTGGACTTGTTACCTGTAAGGTTGCAATATTGGGTCCCCCGAGCTGACACGGTGAAAATCTGTCGTTCTGCCCCTGAACGAGGCAGTTAACCCACCGTTCCTAGGCCGTCATTGAAAATAAGAATGTGTTCTTAACTGACTTGCCTAGTTAAATAAAGGTGTAAAAAAAAATAATCTGTGTCCAAAAATACCGATTTCCGATTGTTATGGAAACTTGAAATCGGCCATTCCAATTAATCGGCCGACCTCTACTTGACAAGCTGTTCAAGTCTCGGTCCCTGCTTTGATTTACCTGTACTGACCTCGCCTTCTGGATGATAGCGGGTTGAACAGGCAGTGGCTCGGGTGGTTGTCCTTGATGATCTTTATGGCCTTCCTGTGACATAGGGTGGTGTAGGTGTCCTAGAGGTCAGGTAGTTAGCCCCCAGTGATGCGTTATGCAGACCTCACTACCCTCTGGAGAGCCTTACGGTTGAGGGCGGAGCAGTTGCCGTACCAGGTGGTGATACAGCCCGACAGGATGCTCTCGATTGTGCATATGCAAAAGTTTGAGTGCTTTTGGTGACAAGCTGAGTTTATGTGCCGCCTTAACCACGCTGTCTGTGTGGTTGGACTATTTCAGTTTGTCTGTGATGTGTACGCCGAGGAACTTAACACTTACTACCCTCTCCACTACTGTCCCGTCGATGTGGATAGGGGGGTGCTCCCTCTGCAGTTTCCTGACGTCCACAATCATCTCCTTTGTTTTGAGTGTGAGGTTATTTTTCTGACACCACACTCTGAGGGCCCTCACCTCCTCCCTCTAGGCCGTCTCGTCGTTGTTGGTAAGCAAGCCTACCAATATAATGTCATCTACAAACTTGATGATTGAGTTGGAGGCGTGCATGGCCATGCAGTCATGGGTGATTTAAAATGGAATGCACCCTTGTGAGGCCCCAGTGTTGAGGATCAGCGGGGTGGAGATATTGTTACCTACCCTCACCACCTGGGGGCGGCCCATCAGGAAGTCCAGGACCCAGTTGCACAGGGCGAGGTCGAGACCCAGGGTCTCGAGCTTGATGATGAGTTTGGAGGGTACTATGGTGTTAAATGCTGAGCTGTAGTTGATGAACAGCATTCTCACATAGGTATTCCTCTTGTCCAGATGGGTTAGGGCAGTGTGATGTGATTGCGTCGTCTGTGAACCTATTGGGGCGGTAAGCAAATTGGAGTGGGTCTAGGGTGTCAGGTAGGGTGGAGGTGATATGGTCCTTGACTAGTCTCTCAATGCACTTCATGATGACGGAAGTGAGTGCTACGGGCGGGGCGGTAGTCATTTAGCTCAGTTACCTTAGCTTTCTTGTGAACAGGAACAATGGTGGCCCTCTTGAAGCATGTGAGGACAGCAGCCTGGTTTAAGGATTGATTGAACATGTCCGTAAACACATCAGCCTTCTGGTCTGCGCATGCTCTGGGGACGCGGCTGGGAATGACGTCGGGCCTGCAGCCTTGCGCGGGTTGACACGTTTAAATGTTTTGCTCACGTCGGCTGCAGTGAATGAGAGCCCGCAGGTTTTGGTAGCGGACCGTGTCAATTTGAATGCACAGAGCTACCGTAGGGAGATCCTGAGGCTCATTGTTGTGCTATTCATCAGCGGCCATCACCTCATGTTTCAGCGTGATAATGCACGGTCGCAAGGATCTGTACACAATTCGTGGAGGCTGAAAATGTCCCAGTTCTTCCATGGCCTGCATACTCAACAGACATGTCACCCATTGAGCTTGTTTGGGATGCTCTGGATCGACGTGTATGACAGCGTGTTCCATTTCACTCCAATATCCATCAACTTCTCACAGCCATTGAAGAGGATTGGGACAACAGGACACGGTCAACAGCCTGAACAACTCTATGCGAAGGAGATGTTGCGCTGCATGAGGTGCATGGTCACACCAGATACTGACTGGTTTTCTGATCCATGCTCCTACTTTTTATTTTTTAAAGGTATCTCTGCAGATCTGTATTGCCAGTCATGTGAAATCCATAGATTAGGGCCTAATTTATTTCAATTGACAGATTTTTCCTTATTAGCTGTATCTTAGTAAAATTGTTGCATTATTCATTTGATATTTTTTTCAGTTTATGAATACTGTGGTTGTGACATTCTTGGGCTGTTTTCCATGGGTGTGGCCTGTGGATGTATGACATTGCCCACATGAACATTGGTGACCAATTGTAATTTTGCAACATACAGTATTCTTAGAATAATTAATTATACTAAACTAAAATATAAAAGCAACATGTAACCATTTCAAATCATTTACTTTGTTACAATCCATATCAGGAAATCGGGTCAATGTGAATTTAAAAATTCAGTAGGCCCTAATCTATGGATTTCACATGACTGGGAATACAGATATGCATCTGTTAGTCACAGATACATTATAAGAAATAGGCCTCAGGATAACGTCACAGTATTTCTGTGCATTCAAATTGCGGTCAATTTTGTAATTGTGTTCATTGTCCATAGCTTATGCCTGCCGTACCATAACCCCATCGCCACCATGGGGCACTCTGTTCTCAACATTGACATCAGCAAATCTGACACCATATGGGTGGTCTGCAGTTGTTAGGCCAAATTATCTTAAATTATGTTGGAGGCGGCTTTGGTGGACAATCTTAGTGAACATCCAATTGCAAGCTCCCTCAACTTGAGAGAGATGTGCGAGATGATTCACCAGCAGTTTGCCCCTCTCCATAACCCCCTATGATGACAATGGAAAACTTGACCCACCAATATTTAGTAAGCATAAATAACAGGTAAATATCCATGCTATAATGCACTTTAAAACTAACGATAACTTCTTATGGCTGAAATCCCGCTAACGGGATCGATATGACAACAGCCAGTGAAAGTGCAGGGCGCCAAATTCAAACAAATCTCATAATTAAAATTCCTCAAACACGAGTATTTTACAGCATGGTAAAGAAACTTGTTAAGCCCACCACAGTGTCCAATTTCAAAAAGGCCTTACGACGAAAGCACACCAAACGTTTGTTAGGTCAGCACCTAGTTACAGAAAAACACAGCCGAGAGGAGTCACAAAAAGCAGAAATAGAGAGAAAATGAATCACTAACCTTTGATCTTCATCAGATGACACTCATCGGACTTCATGATACACGATACATGTATGTTTTTTGTTCGATCAAGTTCATATTTATATCCAAAAATCTCAGTTTACATTGGCGCGTTATGTTCAGTAATGTTTTGCTTCCAAAACATCTGGTGATTTTGCAGAGAGCCACGTCAATTTACAGAAATTCTCATAATGAACATTGATAAAAGATAAGTGTTATGCATGAATTATAGATCCACTTCTCCTTAATGCAACCGCTGTGTCAGATTTCAAAAAAGCTTTACAGAAAAAGCACACCATGCAATAATCTGAGTGCAGCGCTCAGACACAAAAACAAGCAATACAGAAGTCAGAAATAGCATTATAAATATTCACTTACATTATCTTCATCAGAATGCACTCCCAGGAATCCCAGTCCCAGGTTGTTTTGTTCGATAAAGTCCATTTATGTCCAAATACCTCCTTTTTGTTCGCTCGTTTAGATCACAAATCCAAATTCATGAGGTGCGAGCACTAGGTCCAGACAAAGTCAAGAAGTTCCGTTTACAGTTCGTAGAAACATGTCAAACGATGTATAGAATCAATCTTTAGGATGTTTTTAACATAAATCTTCAATAATGTTTTAACTGGAGAATTCCTTTGTCTTTAGAAATGCAATGGAACGCAGCTAACTCTCAGTCACACGCGAGACTGAGCTCATGGCACTCTGCCAGACCTCTGGTTGCAACAGCTCTCATTCTCTCCTTCACAGTAGAAGCCTCAATCAAAGTTCTAAAGACTGACATCTAGTGGAAGCCTTAGGAAGTGCAATCAGACCGAATTTACATTGTATCTTGGATATGCAAAGAGTTGAAAAACTACAAACCTCAGATTTCCCACTTCCTGTTTAGATTTTTTCTGTTATACTCAGACATCATTCAAACAGTTTTAGAAACTTCAGAGTGTTTTCTATCCAAATCTACTAATAATATGCATTATGCATATCTTAGTTTCTGGGCCTGAGTAGCAGGCAGTTTACTCTGGGCACCTTATTCACCCAAGCTACTCAATACCGTCCCCCAGCCATAAGAAGTTAATGCTACTTCACTACAATGTTACTGTTATCAGGCCCGTTACAGCAAGTTGTGTAACATCATTATTGAAACCAAGGCTGGGCATATCATAAGCCCCAATTCAATTGTTGTACAAAATGGGCATGTAAATAGTTTACTAGTCATGAGTTAATTATCATAACACTCAACAGGATTCAACCTGTCGCTAATTATTCTGAGGAACTCGTTTTGGTCTCTCCACAGTAGGATATGCTGCCATTTGATCAGTTAAACCATCTCAAGTGGCAGTTAAGAATTAATCGCCATAATTTATTTTTTATTCATTGAGCAACAGGCTTAAAGTGAAAACTAAACTTACATTACAGGAAGGATTTAATTTAACTAGGATTAGTTAAACATTTAGATAAACCTTGATTTAACCTAGTTTAAGCATTAATCCCCAGGACGAGGACGCCGAGTTAACCTTAGCCACAGATTTAGAGATTGGCCATTTTTTCCGTGAGAGGATAGTCCCCCGAGCTATGCTCTACTTCACTGGAGAGTCACTGGAGGACGACAAAAGTGTACGTGTCAAACACACACATATACAGTGGGGCAAAAAAGTATTTAGTCAGCCACCAATTGTGCAAGTTCTCCCACTTAAAAGATGAGAGGCCTGTAATTTTCATCATAGGTACACTTCAACTTTGACAGACAGAATGAGAGAAAAAAATCCAGAAAATCACATTGTAGGATTTTTAATGAATTTATTTGCAAATTATTATTTGGTCACCTACAAACGAGCAAGATTTCTGGCTCTCGCAGACCTGTAACTTCTTTAAGAGGCTCCTCTGTGCTCCACTTGTTACCTGTATTAATGTCACCTGTTTGAACTTGTTATCAGTATAAAATACAGCTGTCAACAACTGCAAACAGTCACACTCCAAACTCCACCTTGGCCAAGACCAAAGAGCTGTCAAAGGACACCAGAAACAAAATTGTAGACCTGCACCAGGCTGGGAAGACTGAATATGCAATAGGTAAGCAGCTTGGTTTGAAGAAATCAACTGTGGGAGCAATTATTAGGAAATGGAAGACATACAAGACCACTAATCTCCCTCGATCTGGGGCTCCACGCAAGATCTCACCCCGTGGGGTCAAAATGATCACATGAACGGTGAGCAATAATCCCAGAACCACACGGGGGGACCTAGTGAATGACCTGCAGAGAGCTGGGACCAAAGTAACAAAGTCTACCATCAGTAACACACTACGCCGCCAGGGACTCAAATCCTGCAGTGCCAGACGTGCCCCCCTGCTTAAGCCAGTACATGTCCAGGCCCATCTGAAGTTTGCTAGAGAGCATTTGGATGATCCAGAAGAAGATTGGGAGATTGTCAGTCATATGGTCAGATGAAACCAAAATATAACTTTTTGGTAAAAACTCAACTCGTCGTGTTTGGAGGACACAGAATGCGGAGTTGCATCCAAAGAACACCATACCTACTGTGAAGCATGGGGGTGGAAACATCATGCTTTGGGACTGTTTTTCTGCAAAGGGACCAGGACGACTGATCCGTGTAAAGGAAAGAATGAATGGGGCCATGTATCATGAAATTTTGAGTGAAAACCTTCCATTAGCAAGGGCATTGAAGATGAAACGTGGCTGGGTCTTTCAGCATGACAATGATCCCAAACTCACCACCCGGGCAATGAAGGAGTGGCTTTGTAAGAAGCATTTCAAGGTCCTGGAGTGGCCTAGCCAGTCACCAGATCTCAACCCCATAGAAAATCTTTGGAGGGAGTTGAAAGTCTGTGTTGCCCAGCAACAGCCCCAAAACATCACTGCTCTAGAGGAGATCTGCATGGAGGAATGGGCCAAAATACCAGCAACAGTGTGTGAAAACCTTGTGAAGACTTACAGAAAACATTTGACCTCTATCATTGCCAACAAAGTGTATATAACAAAGTATTGAGAAACTTGGCTGACTAAATTACTTTTTTGCCCCACTGTAGGCATACAGCAAATGCATGTTATAACATGAGCAAAACTATTGAGTCTGTCATAAGTACATTGATTAAGAGTTTTCCATTTATTTTAATTCATTTAGCAACAGGCTTAAAGTGAAAACTAAACTTAGATTACGGGAAGGATTTAATTTAACTAGGATTAGTTAAACATCTATATAAACCTTGATTTAACCTAGTTTAAGCATTAATCCATGTTGGTGCAACCACCTGAATACTCCTAAGTATTTCTTTTAAAACTTATGATATTGATGTTGAGTCACTCATTGCCATTGTTGGCGATGGAGTGATTTCCCAACTCAAGATAAAGAATGCAGTGACATTTCCGCCTTCCTTTGAAAACTCATCAATGTTTTGTCAGTGAGGGTGGTGCTCTGTCGCTTACCAGGGAGTGACTGAGA